>NC_053025.1:458338472-458534482 GCF_003073215.2 Triticum urartu | reverse complement strand
GATTGCTCCATGCTATATTATCTACTGTTTTGGACATTATTGGGCTTTATTTTCCACTTTTATATTATTTTTGGGACTAACCTATTAACCGGAGGCCCAGCCCAGAATTGCTGTTTTTGCCTGTTTTAGGGTTTCGAAGAAAAGGAATATCAAACGGAGTCCAAACGGAATGAAACCTTCGGGAACGTGATTTTCTCAACGAACAAGACCCGGGAGACTTGGACCCTACGTCAAGACACAAAAGAGGAGGCCACGAGGTAGGGGGCGCGCTACCCCCCCAAGCGCGCCCTCCACCCTCGTAGGCCCCCTGTTGCTCCACCGACGTACTCCTTCCTCCTATATATACCTACGTACCCCCAAACGATCAGATACGGAGCCAAAAACCTAATTCCACCGCCGCAACTTTCTGTATCCACAAGATCCCATCTTGGGGCCTGTTCCGAAGCTCCGCCGGAGGGGGCATCGATCACTGAGGGCTTCTACATCAACACCATAGCCCCTCCGATGAACTGTGAGTAGTTTACCTCAGACCTATGGGTCCATAGTTAGTAGCTGGATGGCTTCTTCTCTCTTTTTGGATCTCAATACAATGTTCTCCCCCTCTCTTGTGGAGAACTATTCGATGTAATCTTCTTTTTGCGGTGTGTTTGTTGAGACCGATGAATTGTGGGTTTATGATCAAGTCTATCTATGAATAATATTTGAATCTTCTCTGAATTCTTTTATGTATGATTGGTTATCTTTGCAAGTCTCTTCGAATTATCAGTTTGGTTTGGCCTACTAGATTGATCTTTCTTGCAATGGGAGAAGTGCTTAGCTTTGGGTTCAATCTTGCGGTGTCCTTTCCCAGTGACAGTAGGGGCAGCAAGGCACGTAGTGTATTGTTGCCATCGAGGATAACAAGATGGGGTTTTCATCATATTGCATGAGTTTATCCCTCTACATCATGTCATCTTGCTCAAGGCGTTACTCTGTTTTTAACTTAATACTCTAGATGCATGTTGGATAGCGGTCGATGAGTGGAGTAATAGTAGTAGATGCAGGCAGGAGTCGGTCTACTTGTCTCAGACGTGATGCCTATATACATGATCATACCTAGATATTCTCATAACTATGCTCAATTCTGTCAATTGCTCAACAGTAATTTGTTCACCCACCGTAGAATACTTATGCTCTCGAGAGAGGCCACTAGTGAAACCTATGGCCCCGGGGTCTATCTTTATCATATTAATATCTTACTACTTAGTTATTTCCTTTTCTTTTTTACTTTGCCTTTATTTTAATTTGCATCTTTATCACAAAAATACCAAAAATATTATCTTATCATATCTATCAGATCTCACTCTCATAAGTGGCCGTGTAGGGATTGACAACCCATATTCGCGTTGGTTGCGAGGATTTATTTGTTTTGCGCAGGTATGATGGACTCGCGCGTAGCCTCCTACTGGATTTATACCTTGGTTCTCAAAAACTGAGGGAAATGCTTACGCTACTTTGCTGCATCATCCCTTCCTCTTCGGGGAAAACCAACGCAGTGCTCAAAAGGTAGCACCCACGAGGTATGAATGTGGAATTCGGAGGGGGAACCATGTCTTACGGACGCATTTGTCTGAAATGTGTGTGTGGGGGGGGGGAGTTGCAGTTCTACCCCTGCCTTTAGGCTTCTCGGCTTGGGTCTGTGTAGTGAGGGTCGGGGATAGTAGAGTAACTTTGCTTCTCCCAAATAGTGGGCGCGAGCGATTTCGGGCGAGGAGGGCGTGTTTTGAAATATACTGGGCGCGAGCGATTTCGGATGAGGTGAGCGTGTTTTGAAATAGTGGGCGCGAGCTATTTCAGGCGAGGAGAGGGTGTTTTGCCGACCATGGTTTATGAATTATTCGGCACATGCCATTTCGACCGAGGAGAACGCGCGCTTGGATGAAGTTACGAACCTACCCAAGATGTACAACGGGCCAATTGATGTGTGTCCCACATAGGCCGGTAATTTCGCGTCTCCCATTTTTATTTGCTCGGGCGAATTCCACCGAGTAGAGGGTGTTTAATGGTTCGTTCAAATTTTGGGAGAACGAGCATCCACGTCTACCTGACCAAGTCGATTCGAATCAAATTTTGAAATATTAGCTTGCCACTTCTTTTTTAGATGGAGAGATGATGCTTGGGAGTAATGTGTTTTTACATGCTCGTTGCAAGCGATTTACTATATGACAAATAGTTGACCCACTCAAAAACGGGAATCAAACCCAAAATGAAATATCTCGATTCAATGAAATAGCCCGTTCACCAGGTCAAAATAGTGAACTAAATCCAAAATTAAACACCTCAATCGAGTAGCATGTTGTACAGTATTATAGTACTCCATGAACATGTTGAGAGTCAAATTAATGAACTTGTTTGATATACGCATATCTCCATTCATGTGTGGATTGCAGACAACATGTTCTCCAATTTAAATATTTGAATGCAAGTTTATATCGAAACATGGTTTATATCAGTCTTTGATGCATAAAACGCGACCTCCCCCTCTCCCGGACTCCTGCTCTCTCTCTCTCTCTCTCCGACAATGTTCAATTCTTTCGCACGCATCCAACACACAAACCTTGTTGGTCCCTCTCCATCTCTCTCTCTCTCTCTCTCTCTCTCTCTCTCTCTTTGTGTGTCTGTGGGGGGGGGTCTTTCTATTTCGCATGCATATATACTCCATCTATAGGTCTCTCTCGCACACTATGTATGATTCTCTAGTCCAAGCTAAATATCTTGGGTGCATGCATCGTACGCACACAAATTCCTTGACTCGTTGCCCGTAACTCTCTCACGCACCACTCTGTCATCTCGGAGCTCTTCCCCCTCTCTCTCTCTCTCTCTCAAACTCTCCATCTACCTGGGTCATACATACACATGCATATCTCACTCGCACTCGATAGACCCATATAAAACTTTATCTTTCTCCATTCTCACACGCACACACACACAATCTCATGCCTAGCCAAGTATCATGGTCTCTCACTCAAATGTAGGCACACGCAGTCCCCCCTATATGTATATGACTAGCTAATCTTAGTCTCCATCACAAACATGTGCATGGTCTATCTCAATTTCTCTCGGGGCATCTTTCTATCTCGCACGCACCTTCCTTGATCTCCCACTCATCTAAGTCCCCTCATGATCATGAGGGGATCTCTCTATCAAAAACACACCCTCTCTCCCTCGCCATGCGTCCATGTTCTCCATGTGTCCCTCTCGACCTTTGTTCCTTGTTGGCTAGACCTCTATTGGACATGTGCTATAGGGGTGTCTCTCTCCGTTGCAAACAATCACGCACTAGCTATCTTTGTGTATCTTCTCACCTCGCTTTTCCATCTCGGAGATGCATGCATGATATGTTTGCATAAGAAACGAAAAAACACACACTCTCTCTAATTTATCATCTGTTGTCCTTTTCTCTTTCACACACATACTCTTTTTGCACACTCACTCATTCTCCTTCACACGCACTTAATCTCTCAACTTAGCCACTCTCTTTGGTCCATAGCATATACATTTATTGAAAAGTAAAACATCAGAAAGTTTGACCATGTACGTGGAGAAAAACATTTACCTCTATAACGGCAAACATATACGATTAGATTCATCATGAGATGTAGTTTCATGTGATGTATCTTTGGTATTGTAGATATAAATAATATTTGCGTAAACCTGATCAATGTATCCAAAGTTCAAATTCTAAAAAAATTTACATGCACTGCATTATCGAGCGGATGGAATATATCTTTCCCCCTCTCAGCTATCTGACGCACCACTCAACCTTATTGGGGCTCCTCTATCTCTCTCGAACTTTATATCTCCCTGGTTCACACATACACATGTTTCGCGCGCACTACATATAGACCCATCCAACACTCTCCGCCCTTGTTCTCTCTCTATGTGACACGCACCCCCCCCCTAAGTACCATAATCCCTCACTCCATCATAGGCGCACGCACTCCCCCCTAAGTATGATTATCTCTCACTAGCCATCAGGAACACACATATTGTCTCCTTCCATCCATATGTCTATCTCGATATCTCTCGGGGTATCTTCTATCGCGCACACACCATGTCACTCGATATCCCACCCATGTAGTCCCATCACGATCTCCAAGGGATCTCTCTATCACAAACACACACTCTCTCCTCCCCATGTCTGCATTTTCTCCGTACGTCTCTCTGGACCTCTCTCACTTGCTTGTCAGACCCCTGTTGGCCACGTGCTAGGGGTCTTTCTCTCTCGGTTGCAAACAACCACACACTATCTCCTCACCTTGCTTCCGTTGTCGAAGATGCATGTGTGATATGTTTGCAGAAGACACACACGCCTTTTCTCTATTTTTATCGTGTGTTGTCAATGTCTCTTTCACACATGCACACACACTTTTTCACTCATTCTTTCTATTTCACACACACACTCTCTCTCTCTCACTCTCTCTCTAGTTAGGGACTCTCTCACCTAATTAAGCTAGGCATATAGTGCTCAAATAATGGATCCACCCGGATCCCAAGGTATATTAAAGCCAATTTTAATTAACAATGATTTGTAATTTAGTGGTGAGCACAAGGTAACATATATCATGTAATGACGAAGTCTAACTCTCTTCATATGCATCGGCATGTCATAAAAGAACAATTCATGCACACATAGTAAAGGCCAATGCATAGTATAAACAGTTTCTTTTAATTTTACCATATTGGAAACATAGAGAGGTGGAGATATAGTTCCTCTCACATAATAATTGCAAGTAGGAGCAGCAAGCACATGCATATTATATTCATCAAAATCATCATGTCCAACGGTAAAAGGCAACCCATCAATATAATCCTTAATAAGTGCAAACTTCTCCGATATAGTGTAGTCGGGAGAATTCAAAAAGATAATAGGACTATCGTGTGTGGGTGCAATAGAAACAATTTCATGTTTAACATAAGGAACTATAGCAAGTTCATCTCCATAAGCATAATTCATATTGGCATCTTGGCCACAAGCATAAGCATCATCAAAAAGGGATATTTGAAAAGAATCAACGGAATCATAACAATCATCATAGAAATCATCCTCCGGTAAGCACGAAGGGAAATTAAACAGTGTATGAGTTGAAGAGTTACTCTCATTAGAAGGTGGGCACGGGTAGCTAATCCACTCTTCCTCCTTTTGTTCTTCGCTCTCCTCCTCATCTTTTTCATCCAATGAGCTCACAGTTTCATCAATTTCTTCTTCCATAGATTCTTGCAAAATATTAGTCTCTTCTTGGACAACAGAGACTTTCTTAATAAGTGCGTTAATTTCTTAATTGTATTCATAATTCTCATAACAATATTTCAGGATAGCTAAATTTTCAGGTCTATAAACAGCATCATCAAAATCTTCAAACTCTTTAAACACAGATTCAATTTCATAAGCACCCATAAAAGCAACAAATTCTTCTATTTGTTCCACATCATAGTAATCATATATACCATTAGCATAAGAAGCTAAGGTTTCATTATCATTAAATTCACATGAAAAGGGAAGGTGTGGAGCCTTCACCTTAGAGCAACAATTATAATCATATCTCAAGCATAGTTGCCTAGCATACCAATTCAATATATGAATTTGATCCCATAATAGTTTCCTTTTTGTGTTAAGCGGTAATCCCTAAAGTATTCACGTTGATCCAACGTTACTCCCATTACATAATTGAATGGGGTTTTCTCAGGATTATTAAAGTAGTACATAATATTTTTCTCATAACCAGCATCGAGGGTTTTAGGAGGTTCCCCATCTCCATGAGTAGCAAGTACACCTAATTTTTTTTGGTATTTCGTGTTCCATATCCATAACTAAAGATAGAAAACAACTAAGAACAGCAAATAAAAATTACTTAGTGATAAAGCAAACAAGCACACACGAGAATATTCACCCCACGCTATTGCTCCCCGGCAACGGTGCTAGAAAAAGGTCTTGATGACCCACAAGTATAGGGGATTGCAACAGTTTTCGATAAGTAAGAGTGTCGAACCCAACAAGGAGCTAAAGGTAGAACAAATATTCCCTCAAGTTCTATCGACCACCGATACAACTCTACGCACGCTTGACGTTCGCTTTACCTAGAACAAGTATGAAACTAGAAGTACTTTGTAGGTGTTGTTGGATAGGTTTGCAAGATAATAAAGAGTACGTAAATAAAAAGTAGGGGCTGTTATAAGTAAATAAGCAATAAAGTAAATATAGCGAGTGTGGAAAAGTGGTGGTAGGAGTTGTGAAATTGCCCCTAAGCAATTGACTACTTTACTAGACCGATAGCAAGTTTTATGTGGGAGAGGCCACTGCTAGCATGTCATCCCTGACTTGGAATTCTATGCACTTATGATTGGAACTAGTAGCAAGCATCTGCAACTACTAACGTTCATTAAGGTAAAACCCAACCATAGCATTAAGATATATTGGTCCCCCTTCAATCCCGTATGCATCACTTTCTATGCTAGGTTGAAGCTTCTGTCACTCTTGCCCTCCAATACATAGTCCTATCAACATACAACTAACCCTAGGGTGTGATCCACGCGCGCAATCATATGATGGGCACCAAAGGACATCAACATAACCACAAGCAAATTAAATCAATCATAGCAATTCATCGACCACCGATAGGACAACGAAAATCTACTCAGACATCATAGGATGGCAACACATCATTGGATAATAATTCGAAGCATAAAGCACCATGTTCAAGTAGAGGGTACAGAGGGTTGAGGGAGAGTGGACCGCTATAGATAGAGGGGGGAAGGTGATGGAGATGTTGGTGAAGATGGCGGAGGTGTTGGTGTAGATCACGGTGATGATGATGGCCCCGGGCGGCACTCCGGTGCCACCGGAAGCGAGGGGGAGAGAGCCCCCCTCCTTCTTCTTCTTCCTTGACCTCCTCCCTAGATGGGAGAAGGGTTTCCCCTCTGGTCCATGGCCTCCATGGCACGGGAGGGGCGAGATCCCCTTCGAGATTGGATCTGTCTCTCTGTCTCTCTCTCTTTCCGCGTTCCCAGATTCTTCCCTTTCACCGTTTCTTATATTCCCGGAGATCCGTAACTCCGATTGGGCTGAAATTTTGCCACGATCTCTATCCGGAAATTAGCTTTCTTGCGGCGAAAGAAGGGCATCAACCGCCTTACGGGTGGCCCACGAGGGTCAGGGGCGCGCCTGCGGGGGGGGGGGGGGGGGGGGGGGGGGGGGGGGGGGGGGGGGGGGGGGGGGGGGGGCAGGCGCGCCCTCCTGCCTCGTGGCCACCTCGGGCACCGTCTCGCGTGGATTTTTCTTCCCAAAATGATATATATTCCAAAAAACATCTTCGTCAGTTTTTATTCCGTATGGACTCCGTTTTATATGGATATTCTTCGAAACAAAAAACATGCAACAAACAGGAACTGGCACTAGGCACTCGATCAATATGTTAGTCCCAAAAATAGTATAAAAAGTTGCCAAAAGTATATGAAAGTTGTAGAATATTGGCATGGAATAATCAAAAATTATAGATACGACGGAGACGTATCAGCATCCCCAAGCTTAATTCCTGCTCGTCCTCGAGTAGGTAAATGATAAAAAAGATAATTTTTGATGTGGAATGCTACCTAGCATAATCTTGACCACATATCTAATCATGGCATGAATATTATGACACGAGTGATTCAAAGCAATAGTCTATCATTTGACATAAAAACAATAATACTTCAAGCCTACTAATAAAGCAATCATGTCTTTTCAAAATAACAAGGCCAAATAAAGTTATCCATACAAAATCATATAGTCTGGCTATGCTCCATCTTCACCACACAAAATACTCACATCATGCACATCCCCAATGACAAGCCAAGCAATTTTTTCATACTTTTGATGTTCTCAAACCTTTTCAACTTTCATGCAAAACATGAGCGTGAGCCATGGACATAGCACTATAGGTGGAATAGAATGGTGGTTGTGGAGAAGACAAAAAGGAGAAGATAGTCTCACATCAACTAGGTGTATCAACGGGCTATGGAGATGCCCATCAATAGATATCAATGTGAGTGAGTAGGGATTGCCATGCAACGGATGCACTAGAGCTATAAGTATATGAAAGCTCTAATTGAAACTAAGTGGGTGTGCATCCAACTTGCTTGCTCATGAAGACCTAGGGCACTTGAGGAAGCCCATCGTTGGAATATACAAGCCAAGTTCTATAATGAAAATTCCCACTAGTATATGAAAGTGATAACTCAAGAGACTCTCTATATGAAGAACATGGTGCTACTCTGAAGCACAAGTGTGGTAAAAGGATAGTAACATTGCCCCTTCTCTCTTTTTCTCTCATTTTTTTGTTTTTTTTCTTTTTTTTCTTTTTTTTGTAGGCTTCTTTGGCCTCTCTCTTTTTTTGTGGGGCTTCTTTGGCCACTTTTATTTTGATAACCTCACATGGGACAATGTTCTAATAATGATGATCAACACACTTTTATTTACTTACAACTCAATATTACAACTCGCTATCTAGAACAAGGATATGCCTCTATATGAATGCCTCCGGCGGTGTACTGGGATGTGCAATGATCTAGCGTAGCAATGACATAAAAAAAACGGACAAGCCATGAAAACATCATGCTAGCTATCTTACGATCATGCAAAGCAATATGACAATGAATGCTCAAGTCATGTATATGATGACGATGAAAGTTGCATGGCAATATATCTCGGAATGGATATGGAAATGCCATGATAGGTAGGTATGGTGGCTGTTTTGAGGAAGGTATATGGTGGGTTTATGGTACCGGCGAAAGTTGCATGGTACTAGAGAGGCTAGCAATGATGGAAGGGTGAGAGTGCGTATAATCCATGGACTCAACATTAGTCATAAAGAACTCACATACTTATTGCAAAAATCTATTAGTCATCGAAACAAAGTACTACACGCATGCTCCTAGGGGGATATATTGGTAGGAAAAGACCATCGCTCGTCCCTGACCGCCACTCATAAGGAAGACAATCAATAAATACCTCATGCTCCAACTTCGTTACATAACGGTTCACTATACGTGCATACTACGGGAATCACAAACCTCAACACAAGTATTTCTACAATTCACAACGACCCACTAGCATGACTCTAATATCACCATCTTTATATCGCAAAACTATTGCAAGGAACCAAACATATCATATTCAGTGATCTACAAGTTTTATGTAGGATTTTATGACTAACCATGTGAATGACCAGTTCCTGTCATCTCTCTAAATAGATATAAGTGAAGCAAGAGAGTTTAATTCTTTCTACAAAATATATGCCCATGATCTAACAAATCTAAGTGAAGCAAAAGAGCATTCTACAAATGGCGGTTGTTTAAGTAAAGAGAAACAGGCAATCCAAACTTCAAATGATATAAGTGAAGCACATGAAGCATTCTATAAAGCCATACTCAAAAGATATAAGTGAAGTGCAAAGAGCATTCTATAAATCAACCAAGGATTATCTCATACCAGCATGGTGAATAAAAGAAAAATGAAAACTAAAGCAAAGGACGCTCCAAGATTGCACATATCGCATGAACGAAACGAATCCGAAAACATACCGATACTTGTTGAAGAAAGAGGGGATGCCTTCTGGGGCATCCCCAAGCTTAGATGCTTGAGTCTCCTTGAATATTTACTTGGGGTGCCTCGGGCATCCCCAAGATTGAGCTCTTTCCTCTCTTCCTTCTTCTCACATCGAGACCTTCTCGATCATCGAACACTTCATCCACACAAAACTTCAACAGAAAACTCGGTAAGATCCATTAGTATAATAAAGCAAATCACTACTCTAAGTACTGTTGCAAACCAATTCATATTTTGTTTTTTCATTGTGTCTACTGTAATATAACTTTTTCATGGCTTAATCCACTGATATTAATCGATTGTTTCATCAAAACAAGCAAACTATGCATCAAAAAACAGAATCTGTCTAAAACAGAACAGTCTGTAATAATCTAAACATTCACCATACTTCTGATACTTACAAAATTCTACCAAAATTAGGAAAAATAAAGAATTTATATAGGAAGACAGCGCAAAAAGAATCAGAACCATTTGACGTTCCATCTAAAAACATAAAATCGCGCACTACAACCAAAGTTTCTGTCCTGCACCGTACAAACCATCAAGCAAATGTAAACATCCTAAAGGCAAACCTTGGCACATTATTTTTATTTCTAAACTTTATAAAAGCACACAACAGAAATAAATTACTCTCTAAAACTTCCGGGTTGTTTCCCTGGCAGCGCTTTCTTTAAAGCCATTAAACTAGCCATATAGTGCTCAAGTAATGGATCCACCCGGATCCCAAGGTATATCAAAGCCAATTTTAATTAACAATGATTTGTAATTTGGTGATGAGACCTGTGAGATGGGTGTGTGGGGACTGGGTGTGTATGGGGATGGGTGGGACTGAGGTGTGTAGTGTGGGGGTCTCTTCTGTTATGATGTGCATGGGGGCATAGGGTGTGTTGAACAACATGTGGGGCCATCTAGTAAAGTGGGGTTTTAGTTGATAGTAAATATGTGTTCATCCATATGTGGGTTAGAGGTGGTTGAGTGAATGTGTCCTCTGGATGTGCAGTGGGTATGTGGCTGGCATTCATGGGTGTATGGGTGTGTTCTGGGGCAAATCATCGGTGGGGGTATGGGTGGGTCGGCTGTTTGTGTCCTCCTCTCCGTGGTGTTGGTGGGTGTGGAGGGTGTGGGATCATTTGATGATTTTGAATATAATATGCATGTGCTTGCTGCTCCTGCTTGCAATTATTATGAGAGAGGACCTATATCTCCACCTCTCTATGTTTCCAATATGATAAAATTGCAAGAACCTGTTTATACTATGCATTGGCCTTTACTTTGTGTGCATGAATTGTTCTTTTATGACATGCCGATGCATAGGAAGAGATTTAGACTTCATTGTTGCATGATATATGTTACTTTTTTCTCACTACTAAATTACAAATCATTGTTAATTAAAATTGGCTTTGATATACCTTGGGATCCGGGTGGATCCATTATTTGAGCACTATATGCCTAGCTTAATGGCTTTAAAGAAAGTGCTGCCAAGGAGACAACCCGGAAGTTTTAGAGAGTCATTTATTTCTTTTGTGTGCCTTTATAAAGTTTAGAAATAAAAATAATGTGCCAAGGTTTGCCTTTAGGTGTTTACATTTGCTTGATGGTTTGTACGGTGCAGGACAGAAACTTTGGTTGTAGTGCGCGATTTTATTTTTAGCTGGAACGTCAAAGTTCTTCTTTTTGCACTGTTTCCTATAATTTTATTTTTCCTAATTTTGGTAGAATTTTGTAAGTATCAGAAGTATGGTGAATGTTCAGATTATTACAGACTGTTCTGTTTTAGACAGATTCTGTTTTTGATGCATAGTTTGCTTGTTTTGATGAAACTATCAATCGATTATATCAGTGGATTAAGCCATGAAAAAGTTATATTACAGTAGACACAATGCAAAAACAAAATATGAATTGGTTTGCAACAGTACTTAGAGTAGTGATTTGCTTTATTATACTAACGGATCTTACCGAGTTTTCTGTTGAAGTTTTGTGTGGATGAAGTGTTCGATGATCGAGAAGGTCTCGATGTGAGAAGAAGGAAGAGAGGCAAGAGCTCAAGCTTGGGGATGCCCGAGGCACCCCAAGTAAATATTCAAGGAGACTCAAGCGTCTAAGCTTGGGGATGCCCCGAAGGCATCCCCTCTTTCTTCAACAAGTATCGGTATGTTTTCGGATTCGTTTCGTTCATGCGATATGTGCAATCTTGGAGCGTCTTTGCTTTAGTTTTCATTTTTCTTTTATGCACCATGCTGGTATGAGATAATCCTTGGTTGATTTATAGAATGCTCTTTGCACTTCACTTATATCTTTTGAGTATGGCTTTATAGAATGCTTCATGTGCTTCACTTATATCATTTGAAGTTTGGATTGCCTGTTTCTCTTTACTTAGAACAACCGCCATTTGTAGAATGCTCTTTTGCTTCACTTAGATTTGTTAGATGGGCATATCTTTTGTAGAAAGAATTAAACTCTCTTGCTTCACTTATATCTATTTAGAGAGATGACAGGAATGGTCATTCACATGGTTAGTCATAAAATCCTACATAAAACTTGTAGATCACTGAATATGATATGTTTGGTTCCTTGCAATAGTTTTGCGATATAAAGATGGTGATATTAGAGTCATGCTAGTGGGTAGTTGTGATTGTAGAAATACTTGTGTTGAGGTTTGTGATTCCCGTAGCATGCACGTATAGTGAACCGTTATGTAACGAAGTTGGAGCATGAGGTATTTATTGATTGTCTTCCTTATGAGTGGCGGTCGGGGACGAGCGATGGTCTTTTCCTACCAATCTATCCCCCTAGGAGCATGCGCGTAGTACTTTGTTTCGATGACTAATAGATTTTTGCAATAAGTATGTGAGTTCTTTATGACTAATGTTGAGTCCATGGATTATACGCACTCTCACCCTTCCATCATTGCTAGCCTCTCTAGTACCGCGCAACTTTCGCCGGTACCATAAACCCACCATATACCTTCCTCAAAACAGCCACCATACCTACCTATCATGGCATTTCCATAGCCATTCGAGATATATTGCATGCAAACTTTCATCATCATCATATACATGACTTGAGCATTCATTGTCATATTGCTTTGCATGATCGTAAGATAGCTAGCATGATGTTTTCATGGCTTGTCCGTTTTTTGATGTCATTGCTACGCTAGATCATTGCACATCCCGTACACCGCCGGAGGCATTCATATAGAGTCATATCCTTGTTCTAGGTATCGAGTTGTATATGAGTTGTAAGTAAATAAAGTGTGATGATCATCATTATTAGAACATTTGTCCCATGTGAGGTTATCAAAATAAAAGTGGCCAAAGAAGCCCCACAAAAAGAGAGAGGCCAAAGAAGCCTACAAAAAAAAGAAAAAAAGAAAAAAAAAAAAAAAATGAAGAAAAAGAGAGAAGGGGCAATGTTACTATCCTTTTACCACACTTGTGCTTCAAAGTAGCACCATGTTCTTCATATAGAGAGTCTCTTGAGTTATCACTTTCAATATACTAGTGGGAATTTTCATTATAGAACTTGGCTTGTATATTCCAACGATGGGCTTCCTCAAATGCCCTAGGTCTTCATGAGAAAGCAAGTTGGATGCACCCACTTAGTTTCAGTTGGAGCTTTCATATACTTATAGCTCTAGTGCATCTGTTGCATGGCAATCCCTACTCACTCACATTGATATCTATTGATGGGCATCTCCATAGCCCATTGATACGCCTAGTTGATGTGAGACTATCTTCTCCTTTTTGTCTTCTCCACAACCACCATTCTATTCCACTATGTGCTATGTCCATGGCTCACGCTCATGTATTGCGTGAAAGTTGAAAGGTTTGAGAACGTCAAAAGTATGAAAAATTGCTTGGCTTGTCATCGGGGTTGTGCATGATGTGAGTATTTTGTGTGGTGAAGATGGAGCATAGCCAGACTATATGATTTTGTAGGGATAACTTTCTTTGGCCTTGTTATTTTGAAAAGACATGATTGCTTTATTAGTAGGCTTGAAGTATTATTGTTTTTATGTCAAATGATAGACTATTGCTTTGAATCACTCGTGTCTTAATATTCATGCCATGATTAGAGACTGTGATCAATGATTATGCTAGGTAGCATTCCACATCAAAAATTATCTTTTTTATCATTTACCTACTCGAGGACGAGCAGGAATTAAGCTTGGGATGCTGATACGTCTCCGTCGTATCTATAATTTTTGATTGTTCCATGCCAATTATTCAACTTTCATATACTTTTGGCAAACTATTTATACTATTTTTGGGACTAACATATTGATCCAGTGCCCAGTGCCAGTTCCTGTTTGTTGCATGTTTTTTGTTTCAAGAATATCCATATCAAACGGAAGGTCCAAACGGGATTAAAAACTGACGAAGAGATTTTTTTGGAATATATATGATTTTTGGGAAGAAAAATCCACGCGAGACGGTGCCTGAGGTGGCCACGAGGTAGGGGGCGCGCCCCTGACACTCGTGGGCCACCTGTAAGGCGGTTGGTGCCTTTCTTTCGCCGCAAGAAAGCTAATTTCCGGATAGAGATCGTGTCAAAATTTCAGCCCAATCGGAGTTACGGATCTCCGGGAATATAAGAAACGGTGAAAGGGAAGTCTTGGAACGCAGAAACAGAGAGAGACAAGAGAGACAGATCCAATCTCGGAGGGGCTATCGCCCCTCCCGTTGCCATGGAGGCCATGGACCAGAGGGGAAACCCTTCTCTCCATCTAGGGGGAGGGTCAAGAAGAAGAAGAAGAGAGGGGGCTCTCTCCCCCTCGCTTCCGGTGGCACCGGAGTGCCACCGGGGGCCATCATCATCACCGCGATCTACACCAACACCTCCGCCATCTTCACCAACATCTCCATCACCTTCCCCCTCTATCTACAGCGGTCCACTCTCCCGCAACCCTCTGTACCCTCTACTTGAACATGGTGCTTTATGCTTCATATTATTATCCAATGATGTGTTGCCATCCTATGATGTCTGAGTAGATTTTCGTTGTCCTATCGGTGGTTGATGAATTGCTATGATTGATTTAATTTGCTTGTGGTTATGTTGCTGTCCTTTGGTGCCCATCATATGATTGCGCGCGTGGATCACACCCTAGGGTTAGTTGTATGTTGATAGGACTATGTATTGGAGGGCAAGAGTGACAGAAGCTTCAACCTAGCATAGAAATTGATGCATACGGGATTGAAGGGGGACCAATATATCTTAATGCTATGGTTGGGTTTTACCTTAATGAACGTTAGTAGTTGCAGATGCTTGCTAATAGTTCCAATCATAAGTGCATAGAATTCCAAGTCAGGGATGACATGCTAGCAGTGGCCTCTCCCACATAAACTTGCTATCGGTCTAGTAAAGTAGTCAATTGCTTAGGGCAATTTCACAACTCCTACCACCACTTTTCCACACTCGCTATATTTACTTTTATTGCTTATTTACTTATAACAGCCCCTACTTTTTATTTACGTACTCTTTATTATCTTGCAAACCTATCCAACAACACCTACAAAGTACTTCTAGTTTCATACTTGTTCTAGGTAAAGCGAACGTCAAGCGTGCGTAGAGTTGTATCGGTGGTCGATAGAACTTGAGGGAATATTTGTTCTACCTTTAGCTCCTTGTTGGGTTCGACACTCTTACTTATCGAAAACTGTTGCAATCCCCTATACTTGTGGGTCATCAAGACCTTTTTCTAGCACCGTTGCCGGGGAGCAATAGCGTGGGGTGAATATTCTCGTGTGTGCTTGTTTGCTTTATCACTAAGTAATTTTTATTTGCTGTTCTTAGTTGTTTTCTATCTTTAGTTATGGATATGGAACACGAAATACCAAAAAAAATTAGGTGTACTTGCTACTCATGGAGATGGGGAACCTCCTAAAACCCTCGATGCTGGTTATGAGAAAAATATTATGTACTACTTTAATAATCCTGAGAAAACCCCATTCAATTATGTAATGGGAGTAACGTTGGATCAACGTGAATACTTTAGGGATTACCGCTTAACACAAAAAGGAAACTATTATGGGATCAAATTCATATATTGAATTGGTATGCTAGGCAACTATGCTTGAGATATGATTATAATTGTTGCTCTAAGGTGAAGGCTCCACACCTTCCCTTTTCATGTGAATTTAATGATAATGAAACCTTAGCTTCTTATGCTAATGGTATATATGATTACTATGATGTGGAACAAATAGAAGAATTTGTTGCTTTTATGGGTGCTTATGAAATTGAATCTGTGTTTAAAGAGTTTGAAGATTTTGATGATGCTGTTTATAGACCTGAAAATTTAGCTATCCTGAAATATTGTTATGAGAATTATGAATACAATTAAGAAATTAACGCACTTATTAAGAAAGTCTCTGTTGTCCAAGAAGAGACTAATATTTTGCAAGAATCTATGGAAGAAGAAATTGATGAAACTGTGAGCTCATTGGATGAAAAAGATGAGGAGGAGAGCGAAGAACAAAAGGAGGAAGAGTGGATTAGCTACCCGTGCCCACCTTCTAATGAGAGTAACTCTTCAACTCATACACTGTTTAATTTCCCTTCGTGCTTACCGGAGGATGATTTCTATGATGATTGTTATGATTCCGTTGATTCTTTTCAAATATCCCTTTTTGATGATGCTTATGCTTGTGGCCAAGATGCCAATATGAATTATGCTTATGGAGATGAACTTGCTATAGTTCCTTATGTTAAACATGAAATTGTTTCTATTGCACCCACACACGATAGTCCTATTATCTTTTTGAATTCTCCCGACTACACTATATCGGAGAAGTTTGCACTTATTAAGGATTATATTGATGGGTTGCCTTTTACCGTTGGACATGATGATTTTGATGAATATAATATGCATGTGCTTGCTGCTCCTACTTGCAATTATTATGTGAGAGGAACTATATCTCCACCTCTCTATGTTTCCAATATGGTAAAATTAAAAGAAACTGTTTATACTATGCATTGGCCTTTACTATGTGTGCATGAATTGTTCTTTTATGACATGCCGATGCATATGAAGAGAGTTAGACTTCGTCATTACATGATATATGTTACCTTGTGCTCACCACTAAATTACAAATCATTGTTAATTAAAATTGGCTTTAATATACCTTGGGATCCGGGTGGATCCATTATTTGAGCACTATATGCCTAGCTTAATTAGGTGAGAGAGTCCCTAACTAGAGAGAGAGTGAGAGAGAGAGAGTGTGTGTGTGAAATAGAAAGAATGAGTGAAAAAGTGTGTGTGCATGTGTGAAAGAGACATTGACAACACACGATAAAAATAGAGAAAAGGCGTGTGTGTCTTCTGCAAACATATCACACATGCATCTTCGACAACGGAAGCAAGGTGAGGAGATAGTGTGTGGTTGTTTGCAACCGAGAGAGAAAGACCCCTAGCACGTGGCCAACAGGGGTCTGACAAGCAAGTGAGAGAGGTCCAGAGAGACGTACGGAGAAAATGCAGACATGGGGAGGAGAGAGTGTGTGTTTGTGATAGAGAGATCCCTTGGAGATCGTGATGGGACTACATGGGTGGGATATCGAGTGACATGGTGTGTGCGCGATAGAAGATACCCCGAGAGATATCGAGATAGACATATGGATGGAAGGAGACAATATGTGTGTTCCTGATGGCTAGTGAGAGATAATCATACTTAGGGGGGAGTGCGTGCGCCTATGATGGAGTGAGGGATTATGGTACTTAGGGGGGGGGTGCGTGTCACATAGAGAGAGAACAAGGGCGGAGAGTGTTGGATGGGTCTATATGTAGTGCGCGCGAAACATGTGTATGTGTGAACCAGGGAGATATAAAGTTCGAGAGAGATAGAGGAGCCCCAATAAGGTTGAGTGGTGCGTCAGATAGCTGAGAGGGGGAAAGATATATTCCATCCGCTCGATAATGCAGTGCATGTAAATTTTTTTAGAATTTGAACTTTGGATACATTGATCAGGTTTACGCAAATATTATTTATATCTACAATACCAAAGATACATCACATGAAACTACATCTCATGATGAATCTAATCGTATATGTTTGCCGTTATAGAGGTAAATGTTTTTCTCCACGTACATGGTCAAACTTTCTGATGTTTTACTTTTCAATAAATGTATATGCTATGGACCAAAGAGAGTGGCTAAGTTGAGAGATTAAGTGCGTGTGAAGGAGAATGAGTGAGTGTGCAAAAAGAGTATGTGTGTGAAAGAGAAAAGGACAACAGATGATAAATTAGAGAGAGTGTGTGTTTTTTCGTTTCTTATGCAAACATATCATGCATGCATCTCCGAGATGGAAAAGCGAGGTGAGAAGATACACAAAGATAGCTAGTGCGTGATTGTTTGCAACGGAGAGAGACACCCCTATAGCACATGTCCAATAGAGGTCTAGCCAACAAGGAACAAAGGTCGAGAGGGACACATGGAGAACATGGACGCATGGCGAGGGAGAGAGGGTGTGTTTTTGATAGAGAGATCCCCTCATGATCATGAGGGGACTTAGATGAGTGGGAGATCAAGGAAGGTGCGTGCGAGATAGAAAGATGCCCCGAGAGAAATTGAGATAGACCATGCACATGTTTGTGATGGAGACTAAGATTAGCTAGTCATATACATATAGGGGGGACTGCGTGTGCCTACATTTGAGTGAGAGACCATGATACTTGGCTAGGCATGAGATTGTGTGTGTGTGCGTGTGAGAATGGAGAAAGATAAAGTTTTATATGGGTCTATCGAGTGCGAGTGAGATATGCATGTGTATGTATGACCCAGGTAGATGGAGAGTTTGAGAGAGAGAGAGAGAGAGGGGGAAGAGCTCCGAGATGACAGAGTGGTGCGTGAGAGAGTTACGGGCAACGAGTCAAGGAATTTGTGTGCGTACGATGCATGCACCCAAGATATTTAGCTTGGACTAGAGAATCATACATAGTGTGCGAGAGAGACCTATAGATGGAGTATATATGCATGCGAAATAGAAAGACCCCCCCCCACAGACACACAAAGAGAGAGAGAGAGAGAGAGAGAGAGAGAGAGAGATGGAGAGGGACCAACAAGGTTTGTGTGTTGGATGCGTGCGAAAGAATTGAACATTGTCGGAGAGAGAGAGAGAGAGAGCAGGAGTCCGGGAGAGGGGGAGGTCGCGTTTTATGCATCAAAGACTGATATAAACCATGTTTCGATATAAACTTGCATTCAAATATTTAAATTGGAGAACATGTTGTCTGCAATCCACACATGAATGGAGATATGCGTATATCAAACAAGTTCATTAATTTGACTCTCAACATGTTCATGGAGTACTATAATACTGTACAACATGCTACTCGATTGAGGTGTTTAATTTTGGATTTAGTTCACTATTTTGACCTGGTGAACGGGCTATTTCATTGAATCGAGATATTTCATTTTGGGTTTGATTCCCGTTTTTGAGTGGGTCAACTATTTGTCATATAGTAAATCGCTTGCAACGAGCATGTAAAAACACATTACTCCCAAGCATCATCTCTCCATCTAAAAAAGAAGTGGCAAGCTAATATTTCAAAATTTGATTCGAATCGACTTGGTCAGGTAGACGTGGATGCTCGTTCTCCCAAAATTTGAACGAACCATTAAACACCCTCTACTCGGTGGAATTCGCCCGAGCAAATAAAAATGGGAGACGCGAAATTACCGGCCTATGTGGGACACACATCAATTGGCCCGTTGTACATCTTGGGTAGGTTCGTAACTTCATCCAAGCGCGCGTTCTCCTCGGTCGAAATGGCATGTGCCGAATAATTCATAAACCATGGTCGGCAAAACACCCTCTCCTCGCCTGAAATAGCTCGCGCCCACTATTTCAAAACACGCTCACCTCATCCGAAATCGCTCGCGCCCAGTATATTTCAAAACACGCCCTCCTCGCCCGAAATCGCTCGCGCCCACTATTTGGGAGAAGCAAAGTTACTCTACTATCCCCGACCCTCACTACACAGACCCAAGCCGAGAAGCCTAAAGGCAGGGGTAGAACTGCAACTCCCCCCCCCCACACACACATTTCAGACAAATGCGTCCGTAAGACATGGTTCCCCCTCCGAATTCCACATTCATACCTCGTGGGTGCTACCTTTTGAGCACTGCGTTGGTTTTCCCCGAAGAGGAAGGGATGATGCAGCAAAGTAGCGTAAGCATTTCCCTCAGTTTTTGAGAACCAAGGTATAAATCCAGTAGGAGGCTACGCGCGAGTCCATCATACCTGCGCAAAACAAATAAATCCTCGCAACCAACGCGAATATGGGTTGTCAATCCCTACACCGCCACTTACGAGAGTGATATCTGATAGATATGATAAGATAATATTTTTGGTATTTTTGTGATAAAGATGCAAAGTAAAATAAAGGCAAAGTAAAAAAGAAAAGGAAATAACTAAGTAGTAAGATATTAATATGATAAAGATAGACCCCGGGGCCATAGGTTTCACTAGTGGCCTCTCTCGAGAGCATAAGTATTCTACGGTGGGTGAACAAATTACTGTTGAGCAATTGACAGAATTGAGCATAGTTATGAGAATATCTAGGTATGATCATGTATATAGGCATCACGTCTGAGACAAGTAGACCGACTCCTGCCTGCATCTACTACTATTACTCCACTCATCGACCGCTATCCAGCATGCATCTAGAGTATTAAGTTAAAAACAGAGTAACGCCTTAAGCAAGATGACATGATGTAGAGGGATAAACTCATGCAATATGATGAAAACCCCATCTTGTTATCCTCGATGGCAACAATACAATACGTGCCTTGCTGCCCCTACTGTCACTGGGAAAGGACACCGCAAGATTGAACCCAAAGCTAAGCACTCCTCCCATTGCAAGAAAGATCAATCTAGTAGGCCAAACCAAACTGATAATTCGAAGAGACTTGCAAAGATAACCAATCATACATAAAAGAATTCAGAGAAGATTCAAATATTTTTCATAGATAGACTTGATCATAAACCCACAATTCATCGGTCTCAACAAACACACCGCAAAGAAGATTACATCGAATAGTCTCCACAAGAGAGGGGGAGAATTGTATTGAGATCCAAAAAGAGAGAAGAAGCCATCTAGCTACTAACTATGGACCCGTAGGTCTGAGGTAAACTACTCACACTTCGTCGGGGGCTATGGTGTTGATGTAGAAGCCCTCCGTGATCGATGCCCCCTCCGGCGGAGCTCCGGAACAGGCCCCAAGATGGGATCTCATGGATACAGAAAGTTGCGGCGGTGGAATTAGGGTTTTGGCTCCGTATCTGATCGTTTGGGGGTACGTAGGTATATATAGGAGGAAGGAGTACGTCGGTGGAGCAACAGGGGGCCCACGAGGGTGGAGGGCGCGCCTGGGGGGTAGGCGCGCCCCCTACTCGTGGCCTCCTCTTTTGTGTCTTGACGTAGGGTCCAAGTCTCCCGGGTCTTGTTCGTTGAGAAAATCACGTTCCCGAAGGTTTCATTCCGTTTGGACTCCGTTTGATATTCCTTTTCTTCGAAACCCTAAAACAGGCAAAAAACAACAATTCTGGGCTGGGCCTCCGGTTAACAGGTTAGTCCCAAAAATAATATCAAATTATTATAAAAAGCAGAGTTGGTGATGATGGTGTGCCTTCCATCCTGCAATATAGGCCGTCTGATCTATATCTAGCGGACATGAAGAAAACTATGACAATTTACCCGCACTCCTTTCCACATTTGCAGATACGGCCTTCCCACGTTCTTCCTTTTCTTCCACAAGATAAACTACTCATAAGATAAACTACTCATACAAATGCAGTTTGTTGTTCCGTGCAACGCATGGGCATCTTCCTAGTAATATAAAAGTGGAAAATAAAGCCCAATAATGTCCAAAACAGTAGATAATATGCATGGAGCAATCAAAAATTATAGATACGTTGGAGACGTATCAGGCATCCCCAAGCTTAATTCCTGCTCGTCCTCGAGTAGGTAAATGATAAAAACAGAATTTTTGATGCGGAGTGCTACTTGGCATAATTTTAATGTAATTCTTCTTAATTGTGATATGAATATTCAGATCCAAAGGATTCAAGACAAAAGTTTATATTGACAGAAAAATAATAATACTTCAAGCATAGTAACTAAGCAATTATGTCTTTTAAAATGACACGGCCAAAGAAAGTTATCCCTACAATATCATATAGTCTAGCTATGCTCCATCTTCACCACACAAAATATTTAAATCATGCACAACCCCGATGACAAGCCAAGCAATTGTTTCATACTTTTGATTCTCAAAACTTTTTCAATTTTCACGCAATACATGAGCGTGAGCCATGGACATAACACTATAGGTGGAATAGAGTCGTGGTTGTGGAGAAGACAAAAAGGGAGAAGATAGTCTCACATCATCTAGGCGTATCAACGGGCTATGGAGATGCCCATCAATAGATATCAATGTGAGTGAGTAGGGTTTGCCATGCACGGATGCACTAGAGCTATAAGTATATGAAAGCTCAAAAAAACTAAGTGGTGTGCATCCCAACTTGCTTGCTCATTGAGACCTAGGGCAATTTGAGGGAGCCATCATTGGAATATACAAGCCAAGTTCTATAATGAAAAATTCCCACTAGTATATGAAAGTGATAACATAGGAGACTCTCTATCATGAATATCATGGTGCTACTTGAAGCACAAGTTGGTAAGGATAGTAACATTGTCCACTTCTCTCTTTTTCTCTCATTTTTTTATTTTGGGCCTTTCTCTTTTTTATGGCCTTTTCTTTCTCTTTTTCTTTTTTTCATTCGGGAGTCTCATCCCCTTGTGGGGGAATCATAGTCTCCCATCATCCTTCTCACTGGGACAATGCTCTAATAAATGATGATCATCACACTTTTATTTTTCTACCACCTCAACAATTACAACTCAGATACTTAGAACAAAATATGACTCTATATGAATGCCTCCGGCGGTTGTACCGGGATATGCAATGATGCATGAGTGACATGTATGAAAGATTATGAAGGTGCTTTGCCACAATACGATGTCAAACTACATGATCATGCTAAGCAATATTGACATGATGGAGTGTGTCATAATAACGGAACGGTGGAAAGTTGCATGGCAATATATCTTGGATGGCTATGGAAATGCCATAATAGGTAGGTATGGTGGCTGTTTTGAGGGAAGGTATATGGTTGGTGTATGATTACCGGCGAAAGGTGCGGGTATTAGAGAGCTAGCAAGGTTGGAAGGGTGAGAAGTGCGTATAATCCATGGACTCAACATTAGTCATAAAGAACTCATTACCTTATTGCAAAAATCTACCAAGTTATCAAAAGCAAAGTATTACGCGCATGCTCTAGGGGGATAGATTGGTTAGGAAAAGACCATCGCTCGTCCCCCGACTGCCACTCATAGGAGACAATTCAAAAAATAAATTCATGCTCTGACTTCATCACATAACGTTCACATATGCATGCTACGGGAATCACAAATTTTAACACAAGTATTTCTCAACATCACAACTACTCAACTATAGCACAACTTTAATATCACCATCTTTTCAATATCTCAAAACAATTATCAAGCATCAAACTTATCATAGTATTCAACACACTCATAAGAAAGTTTTATTATTAATCTTGTGTACCAACCATATTAGGATTTTAAGAAAATTACCATGCTATTTAAGACTCTCAAAATAATCTAAGTGAGGCACGAGATATCAATAGTTTCTATAAAACAAATCCACCACCGTGCTCTAAAAGATATAATTGAAGTACTAGAGCAAAACTATATAACTCAAAAGATATAAGCGAAGCACATAGAGCATTCTAACAAATTCCAAATCATGTATGGCTCTCTCAAAAGGTGTGTACAGTAAGGATGATTGTGGTAAACTAAAAAGTAAAGACTCAAATCATACAAGACGCTCCAAGCAGAACACATATCATGTGGCGAATAAAAATATAGCTCCAAGTAAAGTTACCGATAGAAGTAGACGAAAGAGGGGATGCCTTCTGGGGAATCCCCAAGCTTTGGCTTTTAGGTGTCCTTAGATTATATTGGGGGTGCCATGGGCGTCCCCAAGCTTAGGCTCTTGCCACTCCTTGTTCCATAATCCATCAAATCTTTACCCAAAACTTGAAAACTTCACAACACAAAACGTAAAGTAGAAAATCTCGTGAGCTCCGTTAGCGAAAGAAAACAAAAGGCCACTTCAAGGTACTGTAATGAACTCATTATTTATTTATATTGGTGTTATACCTACTGTATTCCAACTTCTCTATGGTTTATAAACTATTTTACTAGCCATAGATTCATCAAAATAAGCAAACAACACACGAAAAACAGAATCTGTCAAAAACAGAACAGTCTGTAGTAATCTGTAGCTAGCGCAAGATATGTAACCCCAAAATTCTAAAATAAATTTCTGGACGTGAGGAATTTATATATTAATCATCTTCAAAAATAATTAACTAAATATCACTTTCCAAATAAAAATGACAGCAGTTCTCGTGAGCGCTAAAGTTT
The DNA here is from genome assembly GCF_003073215.2 of Triticum urartu. Lineage (NCBI taxonomy): Eukaryota > Viridiplantae > Streptophyta > Magnoliopsida > Poales > Poaceae > Triticum > Triticum urartu. The sequence goes on along the minus strand of NC_053025.1, from coordinate 458,510,343 downwards.
CTGTTTTTTACAGCAAGTGTAACAAGACTTTCCCCAAGTCTTCCCAACGGTTCTACTTGGCAAAATCACTAATTAAACACAAAAAACATAACCAAAACAGAGGCTAGATAAAATATTTATTACTAAACAGGAGCAAAAGGCAAGGAATAAAAATAAAATTGGGTTGCCTCCCAACAAGCGCTGTCGTTTAACGCCCCTAGCTAGGCATAACAAGCAAGGATAGATCTAGGTATTGCCATCTTTGGTAGGTAATTCTTCAATTAGGCATCTACCATCTTTAGGAATTTCTTTCTTTTTATTGATTATCAAATTTCTAGGCACAAGATTGAAAAAATCATTTGTAACAAATGGTTCCTTAGTGATAGCAAAAAGATTGGGATGAACACTTATAGATTTGAGATCCGCAGTTTCCTTACTAGAGGATTCACCCTTATTCTTAGGAACATACATAAGCTTGGCAATTTTAGAGGGAGGACCTAGAGTGTTCTTTACGGAAGAAAAAGCGGTTCCCAAGTTGGTAATAATATCCTCAAGTTTATCAATTCTAGTGGAATCGTGATTTATTTTCTCATTAACTATGGGTTCCTTCTCTTTAATATTTTTCAAAGTGACTCCTACTTTAGATCCATATTGAGAGATTCGGTTGTGAACCCTTTTATCCAAATTTTCAATTAGCTCTACGGTAGCAACCTTATTTTCAATAATTTCAAGCCTTTGCATTACATGCTCCAAAGTTAATACAGTTCCATTAAACAAAATAGGGGGTGAGCCAAACAAATCTATCATAGAATTATAAGAATCAAAAGTATGGCTACCCAAGAAGTTCCCTCTGGCAATAGTATCAAGGATATATCTGTGCCAGGGAGTTATGCCTACATATAAATTTCAAAGAATAATGGAAGTAGATTGCTTCCTGGTAGATCTATTTTGAGCATTGAAAATTATATACCAAGCATCTTTTAGATTTTCTCCCTCCCTTTGCTTAAAATTTAGAATTTCACTCTCGGGAGACAACAGAGAAGATAAGGGACTAGCCATAATGACAAGCAAGCAAACTAACACACAAGCAACAAGCAAGCAGGCAAAAAGAGGCAAATAGAGAAAGAGAGGGAGGATAGAGAGAGAGAGGGCGAATAAAATGGCAAGGGTGAAGTGGGGGAGAGGAAAACGAGAGGCAAATGGCAAATAATGTAATGCGGGAGATAAGGGTATGTGATGGGTACTTGGTATGTTGACTTTTGCGTAGACCTCCCCGGCAACGGCGCCAGAAATCCTTCTTGCTACCTTTTGAGCACTGCGTTGGTTTTCCCCGAAGAGGAAGGGATGATGCAGCAAAGTAGTGCAAGTATTTCCCTCAGTTTTTGAGAACCAAGGTATCAATCCAGTAGGAGGCTACGCGCGAGTACCTCGTACCTGCAAAAAACAAATAAATCCTCGCAACCAACGCGAATAGGGGTTGTCAATCCCTACACGGCCACTTACGAGAGTGAGATCTGATAGATATGATAAGATAATATTTTTGGTATTTTTGTGATAAAGATGCAAAGTAAAAAGCAAAGGAAATAACTAAGTAGTAAGATATTAATATGTTAAAGATAGACCCGGGGGCCATAGGTTTCACTAGTCGCTTCTCTCGAGAGCATAAGTATTCTACGATGGGTGAACAAATTACTGTTGAGCAATTGATAGAATTGAGCATAGTTATGAGAATATCTAGGTATGATCATGTATATAGGCATCACATCCGAGACAAGTAGACCGACTCCTGCCTGCGTCTACTACTATTACTCCACTCATCGACCGCTATCCAACATGCATCTAGAGTATTAAGTTAAAAGCAGAGTAACGCCTTAAGCAAGATGACATGATGTAGAGGGATAAACTCATGCAATATGATGAAAACCCCATCTTGTTATCCTCGATGGCAACAATACACTACGTGCCTTGCTGTCCCTACTGTCACTGGGAAAGGACATCACAAGATTGAACCCAAAGCTAAGCACTTCTCCCATTGCAAGAAAGATCAATCTAGTAGGCCAAACCAAACTGATAATTCGAAGAGACTTGCAAAGATAACCAATCATACATAAAAGAATTCAGAGAAGATTCAAATATTATTCATAGATAGACTTGATCATAAACCCACAATTCATCGGTCTCAACAAACACACCGCAAAAAGAAGATTACATTGAATAGTTATCCACAAGAGAGGGGGAGAACATTGTATTGAGATCCAAAAAGAGAGAAGAAGCCATCCAGCTACTAACTATGGACCCATAGGTCTGAGGTAAACTACTCACAGTTCATCGGAGGGGCTATGGTGTTGATGTAGAAGCCCTCAGTGATCGATGCCCCCTCCGGCGGAGCTTCGGAACAGGCCCCAAGATGGGATCTTGTGGATACAGAAAGTTGCGGCGGTGGAATTAGGTTTTTGGCTCCGTATCTGATCGTTTGGGGGTACGTAGGTATATATAGGAGGAAGGAGTACGTCGGTGGAGCAACAGGGGGCCTACGAGGGTGGAGGGCGCGCTTGGGGGGGTAGCGCGCCCCCTACCTCGTGGCCTCCTCTTTTGTGTCTTGACGTAGGGTCCAAGTCTCCCGGGTCTTGTTCGTTGAGAAAATCACGTTCCCGAAGGTTTCATTCCGTTTGGACTCCGTTTGATATTCCTTTTCTTCGAAACCCTAAAACAGGCAAAAACAGCAATTCTGGGCTGGGCCTCCGGTTAATAGGTTAGTCCCAAAAATAATATAAAAGTGGAAAATAAAGCCCAATAATGTCCAAAACAGTAGATAATATAGCATGGAGCAATCTAAAATTATCAGTGGGCGCCAATACGTTTGTGTCTTGACGTATCAGTGGGCGCCAAATCACATTCTCCCCGGAAGCTCCATTCTCCCGAGCCGCGAAACCTCAACCCGTCCTCCATGGCGCCCGCACCGCACCAAATTCATAGCCTCCCTCCTCTCTAATCCCAGAGACGTTGTCCATTTGCCGTCGTGCACTGGGTCGTGTGCCTCTTACTCTGTGCTGCCGGAGCTGCCTCGACGACGGCCGCGTGAACCGTACCAGAGCCGATTCACCTCGTCGTTGTTCACGGCTCTTGAGCGGTTCCAACTTTGGACCCGTCCAGAGCCCCGGTGCTGCTTCCTCGTAGCCGTCGACCATCGCGACATCTCTACTTCCCTGCCGCCGGTAGCCACCGCAACCGCGCCGGCCTCACCGAGTAGGCAGCTGGAGCTGCCTACTTCACCGGGCCGCCAGATAGGTTGCACCCTCATCTCAAATCACTTTATTTAGGCATCATTTGTCTGAATTTTTATTCTGGGACAATCGATTGGCAATGGGAAGCAGCACCCCTCGAGCCGGCGGAGCTCCTAGGTTGTCGGTTGGCTGGTGTCTAACGTAAGGGTCCGGGGGCGCAAGTTCGCCGCGGAAGAAGCGCTTAGATGGCTATCTTAGAGTTGCGTGGGTTGAAGGTACTGCCGTCGCCAGATCTGGATGACGGCGAGTCTTTGTGGATTGGCCCGGGGGTGACGCAACCACGACAGTGCAGTGGGGCGGGGAGCGGGGTTTTGGTCAGGGCCAAGGACGGCGGAGGCAGGCTGCTCTGCCGGTGGTCGCTGGCTCTTCGGGGAAGATTCTGAACAGTGTCAGCCGGGAGGCACAAGACGGCCATCAAGCCATCAAGCGTAGATCAGACAGTAGCAAAATAAAATAAAATTGTGTGACCCCAATTTAGTCTTCAGTCAACAGACGTGTGACCACTCTCGTACCTTGCTGTTGATCTCTTAGGGTATTTCTTCAGATCAGAGAGATGTGTCGTTCTTAACATTATGCGTTTTCAGCATCTTCAGCCACACCGTCTTTCGACTCACCGCAGCTGCTCCAACAAGGGAAGCATGCACCAGAAGGGAGCTATAGTCCCCACTCAACAGTTCCCTGCATCGAATGCGCGTGCCCGACATGGACAGCCACAACAACTGCAGGGCCATCGACAAGTCAGCACATGATGCTCACTCCTATGGATGGCGGCGAGATAGGTTGTACCCTCATCTTACTTGTGTGCAACATTTATGGCTTTGTTATTCATCTAAGCACTGAAAATAGATTATCACATTTCACTGTATATTCATGATGATCTCTTACGGGTCTTGTTCAGGAGTTAACGTTGTTCCATAGTTCATCTAAGAGACTTGTTCTTTAGGTAACGCTGTTCCATAGTTATCATCCATCAGCCAATGCTATCCCACAGGCTGGTGATTATAGTATTATACCACTTCTAGTATAACCTATGTTGTTCCTTAATACTTTTGTGTGCCATCTAGTTAATCTCGAGTACAAACGATACATATTCTGTAGCTTTCATCTGTGTTCTCCCTTTAGTTTTTGAGACCTGTTGCTGCTAGTTAACCTGAGTCCTACTATTTATGTCGTCTCCTACAGGCACTCATTACATAAATCTAACTACTAGTTGTCTTCCATGCATGTCAAATATAATTGCACACACTTATTTATCCACAAGAACCTCACGGAGCAATGTAACGGCCAACAAACTTGACGTCAAAGATACCCAATATGATGGAACATGTAAAGGCAGTTCTTCACAAGACTTGCAGAAAGATGATGAATCCTATTCTCCCCATAAGGTCCTTGCTCTAACTTGGCCCTTGATATGGGTACAGCATGCATATAATGTCCTGGAGTGCATCTACTCTGTTTCAATGCCTTGTGCTTTACCTGCTGATCATGCATGTAAATATGGCATGCTTTCCTGTTTTTAAGTACCTATTCCATTAATGATAACATGTTTTCAAATTCAAGTACTGTCATTCTACTCTATCGCAATGCCATATGCTTAGTTTGGACATCACGCTTCTCAATATCTTATGCATTGTTATTCATCAGTATGTACTTCATCTGTCTACCATACCATGTTCTTTTTTTACATTGAACTGATGTTCTAGTGGTCTCTTGCAATGCCATCTTAGTGTAATGCCCCGTGACCGATGTGCTAGGTGTCCTCCATTTTTTCGCTGTAGTTGTGTTGTCATTGCTTGTGTGTCATGCATTGCATATCATGTCATCATGTGCATTTCATTTGCATACATGTTCGTCTCATGCATCCAAGCACTTTTCCTGTTGTCCGTTTTGCAATCCGGCGCTCCGTTCTCCTCCGGTGGTCATTTCAACCTTCTTCTCGTGTGTGGGGGTTAAACATTTCCTGATTGGACCGAGACTTTGTTGGAAATATGCCCTAGAGGCAATAATAAAAGCATTATTATTATATTTCCTTGTTCATGATAATTGTCTTTATTCATGCTATAATTGTGTTATCCGGAAATCGTAATACATGTGTGAATAACAGACACCAACATGTCCCTAGTAAGCCTCTAGTTGACTGGCTCGTTGATCAACAGATAGTCATGGTTTCCTGACTATGGACATTGGATGTCATTGATAACGAGATCACATCATTAGGAGAATGATGTGATGGACAAGACCCAATCCTAAACATAGCACAAGATCGTATAGTTCGTTTGCTAGAGTTTTCCAATGTCAAAGTATCTTTTCCTTAGACCATGAGATCGTGTAACTCCCGGATACCGTAGGAGTGCTTTGGGTCTACCAAACGTCACAACGTAACTGGGTGACTATAAAGGTAGACTACGGGTATCTCTGAAAGTGTCTGTTGGGTTGACATGGATCAAGACTGAGATTTGTCACTCCGTATGACGGAGAGGTGTCACTGGGCCCACTCGGTAATGCATCATCATAATGAGCTCAAAGTGACCAAGTGTCTGGTCACAGGATCATGCATTACGGTACGAGTAAAGTGACTTGCCGGTAACGAGATTGAACGAGGTATTGGGATACCGACGATCGAATCTCGGGCAAGTAACATATCGATTGACAAAGGGAATTGCATGCGGGGTTGATTGAATCCTTGACATCGTGGTTCATCCGATGAGATCATCGTGGAGCATGTGGGAGACAACATGGGTATCCAGATCCCGCTGTTGGTTATTGACCGGAGAGTCGTCTCGGTCATGTCTGCTTGTCTCCCGAACCCGTAGGGTCTACACACTTAAGGTTCGGTGACGCTAGGGTTGTGAAGATATGTATATGCAGTAACACGAATATTGTTCGGAGTCCCGGATGAGATCCCGGACGTCACGAGGAGTTCCGGAATGGTCCGGAGGTAAAGAATTATATATAGGAAGTGTTGTTTCAGCCATCGGGACAAGTTTCGGGGTCACCGGTATTGTACCGGGACCACCGGAAGGGTCCCGGGGGTCCACCGGGTGGGGCCACCTATCTCGGGGGGCCCCATGGGCTGAAGTGGGAGGGAACCCAGCCCAAAGTGGGCTGGGGCGCCACCCCCCCAAGGGCCCATGCGGCTAGGGTTGGGGGAAACCCTAAAGGGGGCGCCCCCTTGCTTGGGGGGCAAACCCCCCCACCCTTGGCCGCCGCCCCCCCTAGTAGATCCATCTACTAGGGCCGCCCCCCCTTGGCACCCCTATATATAGTTGAGGAGAGGGGAGGACTTCATACCTGAGCTTTGGCGCCTCCCTCTCTCCCCGTTACGTCTCTCCCTCGTAGTATAGGCGAAGCCCTGCTACTGTGACGCCCTGCATCCACCACCACGCCGTCGTGCTGCTGGACCTTCATCAACCTCTCCTCCTCCCCTTGCTGGATCAAGAAGGAGGAGACGTCTCGCGTCCCGTACGTGTGTTGAACGCGGAGGTGCCGTCCGTTCGGCGCTTGGTCATCGGTGATTTGGATCACGTCGTGTTCGACTACATCATCACCGTTCTTTGAACGCTTCGGTGCGCGATCTACAAAGGTATGTAGATGCATCCGATGTCTCGTTGCTAGATGAACTCCTAGATGGATCTTGGTGAAATGAGTAGGAAAATTTTTGTTTTCTGCAACGTTCCCCAACAGGCTTGTCATGCGGCCTTGGTTTACTACCGGTAGACCGCCTGTCAAGTTTCGTGCCATTTGGACTTCGTTTGATACTCCAACGGTTAACCGAGGGACCGAGAAGGCCTCGTGTGTGTTGCAGCCCAACACCCTTCCAAAGTGGCCCAAAACCCACCTGAACCTCCTCCATCATCTCGGTCGTTCGATCACGATCGCGTGGCCGAAAACCGCACCTCATTTGGACTCTCCTAGCTCCCTCTACCTATAAATGTGTGATCCCCTCCGAAATTCGCGCAGATGAAACCCTAAAACCCCTCTGCGCGCCACCGAACATGTCCGGCCACGCCCTCCACCTCACTCCGACGGATCAGACGTCGCCACGTCAGCAGCGCCGCCCGCCGCAGCCAATCACAGCCGGCCACGTCGCCACCGTCGCTCCCTCCACCGTGCGGGCCCGTGGCGCCCAGATCCGGCCCGCCCGGCCCGGATCCGCCGTGCCGCCCTCCCGACCGAGCCGCGCTGTCCGCCCGTCGTCTTCTTCGCACCCGGTCGCCGGAGTTGCTCTACGCCACCGGATCTCCGCCGCCGCGCCGCTGCTTCTCCGCCACCGCGCCTTGCTCCGCCGCCACCGCGCAACGCCGCGCCTCCCGAGCTCGTCGGCCGACATCGTCCGCCGCGGCACGCCGCCCGGCCACCGCCTCCGTTCACCGGCGTCGACCGCCGCCGTCTCCCGCCACCGCATCGCCGGCGCAAGCGCTGCCCCGCCGCCGTCCTTTCTCGCCCTCGCCTCGCCGGAGTTCGAAGTCCGGCCGGATCCGGGGAGTGGGATGAGATCCACCACTCCCCCGAACCAAACGGCCCCTCCCGATCCGGATCTCGCCATCCCGCTTCGTCCGGTCCCGTTGACTTTCTCGGAGTGGTATTTTCTTCTAAGTCCCTGATTTCCAGTTTCAAATGCCCCTGTTCGTCATGTCGTAACTCATCACCCGTAACTCCGATTTGCGCATATAGCATATCAAAAAGTTCATCTCGGAGAGTACATCATTTCATCTCATTGCATCATTTTCATTTGAGTTCATATTGATGCCTGAAATGCTGTTGGAAGAGTGCTATTTGAGTTAATTGTCAGATCTGCTGCTCCATATAGCTATTTGTCATTTTTGACATGATTATTGTGTGCATGATATGCCCCTGAGCTCTACATATGTTTTGTTATATGCTTTGCCATCTTTCCAGAGGTGCTATCCATGTATTTTTTGTGATGTGCGTGGTGACTAGCACAAGCTTGCAAAGTGGTGCATTCGTTTATGCTGATTTCAGGGACTTAGCAATTCCAATAAGTCCTTGGAATGTTTTTATCAATATGCCATATGTTCATGTTGTTTCCTAGTGATCCGTGCCTCTTTTGAGGATGATCAGTAAGGATGTTTTGTTAATCTTGTAGTGCTCTATCCATCCATGTCTTTGTTTGCAATTATGGAGCACCCTAGCTTGAGTCAATCGAGCTCTACTTTTGCTATTTCGTGAATCTGGGCAGATTGTCTACTTGTTAGCGATTTTGCCGAGGATGTTGTAGTTGATCCGTGCATGCTATGTTATTGTTCTTGCCATGTCTAGCTATAATGTGTATTCTTGATGGGTGTATGCTTAGATTGTCATGCCTTGCTCTGTAGTGAGTGCATCGAGCTCGTAAACATGCCTACTTGATATCTGATTTGCATGCTCCAGTTTTTCACCTAAGTCTGAGATCTGATTATGTTTTTGCCATGTTCACATGCTTGCAATTGTATTTTCTGATCCCTTTTGGCTCAAGGTCACTAAGGGACTTTTGTTAAGCTCTTTGAGTAGCTCCATGCCATGCTTTACTTTGCCATGTTAAGTTCCTGTAGCATATAGTTTTCATGCTCCAAAGTGTGCTACCTGATCTGAAATTCCAGGCGTGTTAATTTTACTAAGTCCGAAATCTGTTTACCAATTGCACTTTTGCCATGCTTGTTTGAACATGTTAATGGGTGATTTTGCCGTAGCTCAATGTTCATCTTTTGTTAAGCTTCATGAATGGATCCCTGCCATGTATTTTGTTGCCATGTTTGGGTGCTGTAGCATGTTAATCTTGTTGCATTTAGATGGCTACTTGCTGTATATCGCAGACCGGTGCCATATTTTTATTGCTTGCCTTTTCCAAACCGTGTCTCCGATTCCGGCGTTCTTCATATCGATTTCAACGAAATCACCTCACCTTTCCGTTGGCACACTTGGATTTCCATTTTGAGGCCAGGTTCAATCATTCCTTGTCAAATCATGCATATGCATCACATACCGCATCCCGCATATCATATCATGTTCATGTGTTGGTTGTTTACTATGTCGTGTGCTTCTTTTCCGGTGTTTGCTTCTTCGGGTTGGTTCCGGTAACGTCGTGATTGTGAGGACCCGTTCGTCTACGTCCGTTTGTCTTCTTCATGGACTCGTTCTTCTTCCTTGCGGGATTTCAGGCAAGATGATCATACCCTCGAAATCACTTCTATCTTTGCTTTGCTAGTTGCTCGCTCTTTTGCTATGCCTATGCTGCGATACCTACCACTTGCTTATCATGCCTCCTATTTGTTGAAACCAAGCCTCTAACCCACCTTGTCCTAGCAAACCGTTGTTTGGCTATGTTACCGCTTTGCTCAGCCCCTCTTATAGCGTTGTTAGTTGCAGGTGAAGATTGAAGTTTGTTCCTTGTTGGAACATGGAGATGTTGTTCCTTGTTGGGATATGTTTACTTGTTGGGATATCACAATACCTCGTATTTAATTAATGCATCTATATACTTGGTAAAGGGTGGAAGGCTCGGCCTTATGCCTGGTGTTTTGTTCCACTCTTGCCGCCCTAGTTTCCGTCATATCGGTGTTATGTTCTCGGATTTTGCGTTCCTTACGCGGTTGGGTAATAATGGGAACCCCTTGACAGTTCGCCTTGAATAAAACTCCTCCAGCAATTCCCAACATTGGTTTTACCATTCGCCACCTAGCCATTTTTCCCTTGGGAGTCGCGCTCCTGAGGGTCATCATTATTTTAACCCCCTCGGGCCAGTGCTCCTCTGAGTGTTGGTCCACCTCGTCAGCCGCCGGTGACCACCAGGGGCAACTCTGGGCTGGCCTACCGGAAGTTTAGACAATCTGAGTGTGCACTGAGAATGAGATATGTGCAGCTCCTATCGGGATTTGTTGGCACATTCGGGCGGTGTTGCTGGATTTATTTTATCATTGTCGAAATGTCTTGTAACCAGGATTCCGATTCTGGTCGGGTCTTCCCGCTAGAAGGAATATCCTTCGTTGACCGTGAGAGCTTGTGATGGGCTAAGTTGGGACACCCCTGCAGGGATTTGAACTTTCGAAAGCCGTGCCCGCGGTTATGGGTAGATGGGAATTTGTTAACGTCCGGTTGTTGAAAACCTGAAGTTGACCTTAATTAAAATGCATCAACCGCGTGTGTAACCGTGATGGTCTCTTTCCGACGGAGTCCGGGAAGTGAACACGGTGTTGGAGTTATGCTTGACGTAGGTTGTTCTTGGATCACTTCTTGATCATAGTTTATCGATCGTGCTTTGCCTTCTCTTCTCGCTCTCATTTGCGTATGTTTAGCCACCATATATGCTAGTTGCTTGCTGCAGCCCACCTCATACCTTTTAACCTTCCTATAAGCTTAAATAGTCTTGATCGCGAGGGTGCGAGATTGCTGAGTCCCCGTGGCTCACATATTACTTCAAAAACCAGCTTGCAGGTGCCGATGAGTCCGCGCAGATGACGCAACCAAGCTCAGGAGGAGCTCGATGAAGATCTTGTCCTTTGTGTTGTTTCGTTCTAGCTGATCAGTAGTGGAGCCCAGTTGGGGTCGATCGGGGACCTTGTCGCATTTGGGGTCCTTCTTTTATTTTGGTTCCGTAGTCGGACCTTGATTGTATTTGGTTGATGTAATGCTTTATTCATGTATTTGTGTGAATTGGCGATTGTAAGCCAACTATGTATCTTTTCCCCTATTGTATTACATGGGTCGTTTGCGAAGATTACCTCACTTGCGACATTGCTTTCAATGCGGTTATGCCTCTAAGTCGTGCTTCGACACGTGGGAGATATAGCCGCATCGAGGGCGTTACAAGTTGGTATCAGAGCCTTCCCCGACCTTAGGAGCCCTCACTGCTTGATCGAATTAGCAGCCGTTGTTGAGTCTAGAAAAAAAATGTTTTGAGTCATTTAGGATTATATATATCGGAGAGTTAGGAATTCTTTTTACTCCCCAGTCCCCTCATCGCTCTGGTAAGGCATCCTGACGTAGAGTTTTGACTCTTCTCTTCTCAAATTTCACTAAATTTTTTCTAGGATCACGCGGGTATCTTGGAATCGTTCCGATCGATTTGTGACGAGAACATTGTTCTTGGTGCCTCCTGTCATTTAGGGGTTGTGGCAGTGTCACGGGGAGTTGAGCTCTGAGGTGTTGTCGTCACAATTTTATCGTTGCAGTTCTGGAATATCTGAGAATAGTTACGCCGACATCGAAAATCTCTTTTATGCAGTTGTTGGTGAGATAACCTCGACGCCACCCAGTACTGGGGCGGGAGTTCGGGAGTATTGCCATAACTCGTATAACAGATGCTTTTCGCAGGTTGAGGTAGACGATTTCTGAAGGTTTCTTGGTTATGTGTTGAAGGATGGATACAGCTGGATGTAGGATTTGTTAGTTTGGGTGAGATATTATGCTTCCCCTGTATCCCCAACACCTGATTGCATAACTGGGAAAGTTTTGGGAGTTTATAAGTGGGAGTTCAAGTAGCTCTTAGGATATCTTTTCGACAGATGTATGATATGAAATTGGGTTTCGACGTCTAGTGGTCCGCCTATTCACGGTTGGTTTTATAGTGGTCTCGTTGTGTCTTAAAGAGTCCTTGGCTATGCCGACTCGGGGACGCTTCGTATGTCATGTGCACTGCCTTGTACATGATGGTGTTGTACGATCGAGCCCGTGTAGGCCCCACCATGAAAACTTCGGACGAAATCTCTATCATATGTTTGTTCTGGCTTATTCTGCAAGCCAACCCTTTGTTTTTGTTTTGAGTTGTGGTATTCGAGTTGCTTCGAAGTCAAATGTTGATTCCATACCTTCCCTAAACGGTGTTCTCATATTCCTATGTGGATACTAATACTTCATGATAATCGATAGTTTCATGTCAATCCTTTTTAACCGGTGTGTCTCTCTTCAAGTGGATTTGATCTTTTCAATATCAGCAAGATCAAGTATCAGTTCTTCTCAACGGTGTTGTCTTCATCCGTTCCAAGTTGACTTTGTTTTTTCCCACCCACCCACCCTTTTTATTTAAGGACTCAGATTTCTTAATCAAGTATCATCTTATTGATATGAAGTCTCCCCATTCTTTTCCGTCAATGTTCATACCCGGTGATTATTAGGAAGATTCTAACGGAGCTTCAAATTTGTCACTCGTCACTCTTGTTCTTCTTCGGTGGATTCAAGTCAAGCTTTGTTGGTCATACCCTTTCCTCATTTCTATGCTTTCTCATGCCGGTGCACCTCATAATAATTCAATTCTCGCTATCCATCTGTTCCGGAGTGCTCAAGATATCTCGAAGATTCGTTTTTTCCACTCTGCTTATGTTCAAGATCTTTCAAAGATGTTATCTCATTCTAGCCATTTAATTCAACCGGTGCAACCTCTCTTTTAAATCTTTTCTATGGTGTTTCCTTGAGTGGGCCCTAACCCACAGGTCTTTTCCCAGGATCTTACCTGACTCTTCTTATTTTCCCGGAGCTATTCCCAAATTGTTTTCAAAGTTTGACGTAAGAATGAATTATCATCAGTCTCATGTTTTTTCTCCAAGATCTGTAGAATTATTTTCATCGTTGGCTCAATTTTTCCATTCTTCATTCTGGTGTGCCTCAATAATTCTTGGTGGTGTTTCTCGTCGTCATTTGAAGACCGAAGAAGAGTTTTACCTCCATATCTTATCCGTTCTCTCAGAGATTCGTGGTTCTAATTCGAGACCATCCTCTCATAATTGTTTTTATCATGAGAATTCTTTTCACCCTTCCGGAGCAATTCAGGAGTCTTTTCAGTTTGATTATCCGGAGCCCATCATCGAAGATTTATTCATTCCAGCTTTCAGCTCTCATACTCTAAATCTTACCGGTGCATCATTCAAGTATTCTCTTATCAGCTCGTGATCTCTTTGTTCTCATGTATCTAAATTCTCTCAAGCATCTTCTTTCATTTGCTTAATTCTTCCCGGTGTTTCTTTATCTTTCCCTTCGGTCATTTCCAATTCTTACGGTGGCTATTCAGGATTTTTCTTCCTTGCTATAACATCTAGTTATTCGTTGCCAATCCTAATGGTGGTTCGTGCAAGAGTTCTCGTCATTCATTATTGTATATATTCATTTGTCCTTCCAAATCCTACCGGTAACTTGTTGAAGACGTTCTCAAGTTATGCTATATCTATCTTAATCCTTTTTACGGGGATAAGTAGTGTGCCAAATCCATTGTTTATCATCAATTTAATTGATGAAGGATAAGCATAATGTAATTCTTATTCTTTCTCATCGAGTGAACTCAATTCCCTATTCCAGAGGCTCATCAAATTCCTGATTTCAATTGTTTCATCTTCTCTTTTTCCCGGAGTTCCAACCTTTTCAATTATTTCACCACGGAGATCCATCTAAATCATTGCAAGGCTTCAATCTTATTCTTTTCATCATTCAATTATTTTGGATCATTCTTTTATTACCGGAGTTCTTCATGAAGGTTCTACTTGATGGATTCATCAAGGATTTAATTCCTTCCCGAAGTGTTCATCGACAGTCTTTGCTAAGAAGCTCAAGTTTTCTTCTTCTTGCTATCCGGAGTGCAAATCTTTCTACCGTATCATTGGAGGTGGTATTATGTCATTCTTGATAATTTGAGCTCATGTTTCATGATTCACATATTGTTAAGAATGAGGTATTTTAAATCCATCAACCTATTCGTTGGAATTATCTTGGGTTATATTTCACCGAGAGCATTCCCTAAGGATTGTTGCTACCCATGGTGCTCATAAATGACCCAAGTTCTTCTTTCATCCTTCCGGTGAAATAAGTTTCTTGTCTCCTTGCTCATACCAATCCAATTCTTTTTCCCGTGAGTGGCAGGTTGTCACCTCATAATTTGAGATGTATTCCATAAGACCATATCAAGCTTATTCTTTTCGTTGTTGGCTTTCCAATAACTCCGTTCGACCCTTCTCCTAAAGATGCTTTTAAAGCTCATTTGAGGTAGAAGATGTTGTTTTCACCTCCGTTCTTTTGATTCCATACTTACATTTGTTCCGGAGGCATTGTGATGTTGCTCTTTTCACTCCTCATCTCGGTTTGTCAAGATCATGTTCAATTTCTTCCATTTACAGTCAAAGTGCTGTCCAAATTATATCAGTCTTTTTCCTTCTCTATCTTGTTTAACCGGAGTGTTGTGCCCCTTTGCTCAAATCCTTTTCATCCTATCAGGTCTTGTATCTCTTTTCAACCGGAGTGCTATAAGGAATTGTTCTTCCTTGTTCCTCTTTTCTAACGGGGTGTTTTCAACTTTGTTCATCTCCATTGTATTCTTTCTTTCAATTTGTTCAGCTTTTCAAGGTTTCTTGGTTTCACTCGTTTGTCAAAGAAGCAACTTAGTTTGACCTCTTCTTTATCTCTTTCGTTTTCCCTCCGGTGCCATTCTAGATCTCGGGACGAGATCCTCTCGTAGTGGTGGAGTGTTGTAACGCCCCGTGACCGATGTGCCAGGTGTCCTCCATTTTTTCGCTGTTGTTGTGTTGTCATTGCTTGCGTGTCATGCATTGCATATCATGTCATCATGTGCATTTCATTTGCATACATGTTTGTCTCATGCATCCGAGCACTTTTCCCGTTGTCCGTTTTGCAATCCGGTGCTTCGTTCTCCTCCGGTGGTCATTTCGACCTTCTTCTCGTGTGTGGGGGTTAAACATTTCCGGATTGGACCGAGACTTGTCATGCGGCCTTGGTTTACTACCGGTAGACCGCCTGTCAAGTTTCGTGCCATTTGGACTTCGTTTGATACTCCAACGGTTAACCGAGGGACCGAGAAGGCCTCGTGTGTGTTGCAGCCCAACACCCTTCCAAAGTGGCCCAAAACCCACCTAAACCTCCTCCATCATCTCGGTCGTTCGATCACGATCGCGTGGCCGAAAACCGGACCTCATTTGGACTATCCTAGCTCCCTCTACCTATAAATGTGTGATCCCCTCCGAAATTCGCGCAGATGAAACCCTAAAACCCCTCCGCGCGCCGCCAGACATTTCGTCCCGCGCCGCCGGACATGTCCGGCCACGCCCTCCACCTCACTCCGACGAATCAGACGTCGCCACGTCAGCAGCGCCGCTCGCCGCAGCCAATCACAGCCGGCCACGTCGCCACCGTCGCTCCCTCCACCGTGCGGGCTCGTGGCGCCCAGATCTGGCCCGCCCGGCCCGGATCCGCCGCGCCGCCCTCCCGACCGAGCCGCGCCGTCCGCCTGTCATCTTCTTCGCGCCCGGTCGCTGGAGTTGCTCCGCGCCACCGGATCTCCGCCGCCGCGCCTTGCTCCGCCGCCACCGCGCAACACCGCGCCGCCCGAGCTCGCCGGCCGACGTCGTCCGCCGCGGCACGCCGCCCGGCCACCGCCTCCGTTCGCTGGCGTTGACCACCGCCGTTTCCCGCCACCGCATCGCCGGCGCAAGCGCTGCCCCGCCGCCGTCCTTTCTCGCCCTCGCCTCGCCGGAGTTCGAAGTCCGGCCGGATCCGGGGAGTGGGATGAGATCCACCACTCCCCCGAACCAAACGGCCCCTCCCGATCCGGATCTCGCCATCCCGCTTCGTCCGGTCCCGTTGACTTTCTTGGAGTGGTATTTTCTTCTAAGTCCCCGACTTCCAGTTTCAAATTCCCTTGTTCGTCATGTCGTAACTCATCGCCCGTAACTCCGATTTGCACATATAGCATATAAAAAAGTTCGTCTCGAAGAGTACATCATTTCATCTCATTGCATCATTTTCATTTGAGTTCATATTGATGCCTGAAATGCTGTTGGAAGAGTGCTATTTGAGTTAATTGTCAGATCTGCTGCTCCATATAGCTATTTGTCATTTTTGCCATGATTATTGTGTGCATGATATGCCCCTGAGCTCTACATATGTTTTGTTATATGCTTTGCCATCTTTCCAGAGGTGCTATCCATGTATTTTTTGTGATGTGCGTGGTGACTAGCACAAGCTTGCAAAGTGGTGCATTCGTTTATGCTGATTTCAGGGACTTAGCAATTCCAATAAGTCCTTGGAATGTTTTTATCAATATGCCATACGTTCATGTTGTTTCCTAGTGATCCGTGCCTCTTTTGAGGATGATCAGTAAGGATGTTTTGTTAAACTTGTAGTGCTCTATCCATCCATGTCTTTGTTTGCAATTATGGAGCAACCTAGCTTGAGTCAATCGAGCTCTACTTTTGCTATTTCGTGAATCTAGGCAGATTGTCTACTTGTTAGCGATTTTGCCGAAGATGTTGTAGTTGATCCGTGCATGCTATGTTGTTGTTCTTGCCATGTCTAGCTCATGCAATGTGTATTCTTGATGGGTGTATGCTTAGATTGTCATGCCTTGCTCTGTAGTGAGTGCATCGAGCTCGTAACATGCCTACTTGATATCTGATTTGCATGCTCCAGTTTTTCACCAAGTCTGAGATCTGATTATGTTTTTGCCATGTTCACATGCTTGCAATTGTATTTTCTGATCCCTTTTGGCTCAAGGTCACTAAGGGACTTTTGTTAAGCTCTTTGAGTAGCTCCATGCCATGCTTTACTTTGCCATGTTAAGTTCCTGTAGCATATAGTTTTCTTGCTCCAAAGTGTGCTACCTGATCTGAAATTCCAGGCTTGTGTTAATTTTACTAAGTCCGAAATCTGTTTACCAATTGCACTTTTGCCATGCTTGTTTGAACATGTTAATGGGTGATTTTGCCGTAGCTCAATGTTCATCTTTTGTTAAGCTTCATGAATGGATCCCTGCCATGTATTTTGTTGCCATGTTTGGGTGCTGTAGCATGTTAAGCTTGTTGCATTTAGATGGCTACTTGCTATATATCGCAGACCGGTGCCATATTTGTATTGCTTGCCATTTCCAAACCGTGTCTCCGATTCCGGCGTTCTTCATATCGATTTCAACCAAAATCACCTCACCTTTCCAGTGGCACACTTGTATTTCCATTTTGAGGCCAGGTTCAATCATTCCTTGTCAAATCATGCATATGCATCGCATACCGCATCCCGCATATCATATCATGTTCATGTGTTGGTTGTTTACTATGTCGTGTGTTCTTTTCCGGTGTTTGCTTCTTCGGGTTGGTTCCGGTAACGTCGTGATTGTGAGGACCCGTTTGTCTACATCCGTTTGTCTTTTTCATGGACTCGTTCTTCTTCCTTGCGGGATTTCAGGCAAGATGATCATACCCTCGAAATCACTTCTATCTTTGCTTGCTAGTTGCTCGCTCTTTTGTTATGCCTTTGCTGCGATACCTACCACTTGCTTCATGCCTCCTATATTGTAGAACCAAGCCTCTAACCCACCTTGTCCTAGCAAACCGTTGTTTGGCTATGTTACCGCTTTGCTCAGCCCCTCTTATAGCGTTGTTAGTTGCAGGTGAAGATTGAAGTTTGTTCCTTGTTGGAACATGGAGATGTTGTTCCTTGTTGGGATATGTTTACTTGTTGGGACATCACAATACCTCGTATTTAATTAATGCATCTATAGACTCGGTAAAGGGTGGAAGGCTCGGCCTTATGCCTGATGTTTTGTTCCACTCTTGCTGCCCTAGTTTCCATCATATCGGTGTTATGTTCCCGGATTTTGCATTCCTTACGCGGTTGGGTAATAATGGGAACCCCTTGACAGTTCGCCTTGAATAAAACTCCTCCAGCAATGCCCAACATTGGTTTTACCATTCGCCACCTAGCCATTTTTCCTTGGGAGTCGCGCTCCTGAGGGTCATCATTATTTTAACCCCCCCGGGCCAGTGCTCCTCTGAGTGTTGGTCCACCTCGTCAGCCGCCGGTGACCACCAGGGGCAACTATGGGCTGGCCTACCGGAAGTTTAGACAATCTGAGTGTGCCCTGAGAACGAGATATGTGCAGCTCCTATCGGGATTTGTCGGCACATTCAGGCGGTGTTGCTGGATTTGTTTTATCATTGTCAAAATGTCTTGTAACCGGGATTCCGAGTCTGATCGGGTCTTCCCGCTAGAAGGAATATCCTTCGTTGACCGTGAGAGCTTGTGGTGGGCTAAGTTGGGACACCCCTGCAGGGATTTGAACTTTCAAAAGCCGTGCCCGTGGTTATGGGCAGATGGGAATTTGTTAACGTCCGGTTGTAGAAAACCTAAAGTTGACCTTAATTAAAATGCATCAACCGCGTGTGTAACCGTGATGGTCTCTTTCCGGCGGAGTCTGGGAAGTGAACACGGTGTTGGAGTTATGCTTGACGTAGGTTGTTCTAGGATCACTTCTTGATCATAGTTTATCGATCGTGCTTTGCCTTCTCTTCTCGCTCTCATTTGCGTATGTTTAGCCACCATATATGCTAGTCGCTTGCTGCAGCCCACCTCATACCTTTTAACCTTCCTATAAGCTTAAATAGTCTTGATCGCGAGGGTGCGAGATTGCTGAGTCCCCGTGGCTCACAGATTACTTCAAAA
Source organism: Triticum urartu (assembly GCF_003073215.2). Taxonomy (NCBI): domain Eukaryota; kingdom Viridiplantae; phylum Streptophyta; class Magnoliopsida; order Poales; family Poaceae; genus Triticum; species Triticum urartu. The sequence continues at coordinate 458,491,654 of NC_053025.1, read as the reverse complement.
ACTAGCTTGCAGGTGCCGATGAGTCCGTGCAGATGACGCAACCAAGCTTAGGAGGAGCTCGATGAAGATCTTGTCCTTTGTGTTGTTTCGTTCTAGCTGATCAGTAGGGGAGCCCAGTTGGGGTCGATCGGGGACCTTGTCGCATTTGGGGTCCTTCTTTTATTTTGGTTTCGTAGTCGGACCTTGATTGTATTTGGTTGATGTAATGCTTTATTCATGTATTTGTGTGAAGTGGCGATTGTAAGCCAACTATGTATCTTTTCCCCTATTGTATTACATGGGTTGTTTGCGAAGATTACCTCACTTGGGACATTGCTTTCAATGCGGTTATGCCTCTAAGTCGTGCTTCGACACGTGGGAGATATAGCCGCATCGAGGGCGTTACACTTAGTTTCCCAATCATACACGCATATGTTGCCTTAGTGTTTTTCTGTAATGTATTCCGCTAGCATACAGTTTTACATTGAAGTAGTGTTTTTACACTGTTGTCCTGTTGTATGCCTAGCTCTTACATCATACTCCCTCCGTCCGGATTACATGTCGCATAAATGGATAAAACTAGATGTATCTAGAACTTAAATACGCCTAGGCCCATCCATTTATTTCCGGATGGAGGGAATACATGTCAATATGTCATGCCTTTCTATTCTCCACTACCTATTCCATCTTTGTTGTAGCATGTTTTATAATTTAAGCACCATTCTTCTATATAAGGCATGCAAGGGGAAGACGGCTATGTTAGAATATGAAGGGTTACAGACCAGGTCTTTGCAAAAAATCCAAACACCAGGAGATAATAAACCAACTCTAGTTTTCGTAGATACTGCTCCAGCACAGAGAAACCCAACTCCCACTGATAATAAGCAGATTCCAATGGCCAAAGAACTAGTCCGCTTCAGTCCAGCAAAAATATGTCAAGTCCATTCTAAGAAGCGTGTGCGTATGCTCGCATCATGAAATTTTATAGCATTCCGATCATATTTTCTACATGTTTATTACACATCTCTCTTTTAGAAAATAAGCTTAAAGGATAGAAGACTTTCTGTACTGGGATCATATTTGAGGAAAGTATCTTGCGGGAATTCTTTGTGCTCCAATGCTGATGTAAGTACCTACTGTATATCACTATATTTTTACATCAGCATGTATTTTGTTAATCGGTGTGAATCCAACCTTTATCTGATCTAAATTCAGTTGTAGCAAAATGTTAAAGGCGACAATGTTGATTTTTGTAAGGAAAAATGCCTGGTAGTTTTGTACTGAGCTGCATGAGTGTACTATCTCATATCATGCACATTACTGAATTGTAGTGCTGCTCTGGTTGCCTATTCATTCATTGTGTCAATGTTGCTTTCGTATTACCTTACCTGGCTGATGATAGATGTGCCATATTGTGTTAATTTGGTGTAGGCTGGTGTGGCCTAGTTGCCCAAACATTCGTTGTGTGAATGTTGCTTCCCTATTATCTGACCTGGCTAATGATGGCAATGCTAGTATGTTAATTTGGTGCAGGCTACTGAAAATAAGAAGACAAACTCTGAAAACAGCAAGGCAACCCCATTGTTTCTTTCCAATAAATCTAGGCCAGGTAATATGGCAATAACTCATGATTAATCTATTCGGTTCCCCTCCTAATTTATGTTATGATGCTGGTCGAGACACTCTCCACAATCAATAATACAAGCCTACCAAAATCGCCATCTGAATCTGTTCAGTTTCCTCTGTCTCGAATGCAACAAAAAAATGTATGTTCGTGAACCAATTAATGGCTGAAGCGATGATGGAAATGGTGGAGGAATCAGAGCTACACATTCATGCGCAACAACAACTGATCAGTGTTTCCAGAGACAGTGTAGCAAAGAAGCAAGAACTTGCCCACATGCTTATGGGCGGCATCTGCGCTGAGGTTGTAGATTGTGACATTGTAGATTCTTAGGTTTTGTTCATTTATTTGCACTGGCATCAATCTTTGATTGCCCAGTGGATGTAATTTCCTATAATATATGTTGGATGTGCAATGTTTTCCCCTGTATGTTGTACCTTTGTTTGATTGGTTTTGGTCCTGTGCATAATTGCTCGTCGTAATGGGCTCAAATTATATAATTGGGCCTAAAGACATGTACGAACTTTAGTGGGCCCATTAAGTTAATGAGCCGTTACCAGGTTGAAAGTTAATGGTCGGCCCTCTTACCTCCTGGGTCGTTAACAGGCCGACATCAAAGCGGGCAACAGGTGGACCCATTTGATTTCACGGGCCGTTAACAAGCCGTTACTAAGGTCGGGCTATATATGGCCCAACTATATTGTGGGCCTTTAGCAGGCCGAAAGAGACAGCAGACTCGTACTGGACCATGAAGAGCATGGGCCTCTAAGAGGCCGAAAGTCAGGTCGTACTGGAAATGGCCCAACTGTGTTGTGGGCCTTTAGCAGGCCGAAAGAGAAACCGGGCTGGTATTGAACCATGAAGAGCATGGGCCGTTAAAAGACCAAAACTCAGGTCTGACTACAAATGGCCCAAATCATTTATGGGCCGTCAACAGGCTGAAAGACACACCGGGCCGGGAATTGGCCCAACACTTAAATGGGTTGCTAAAAGGCCAAAACTAAGGTCCGACTACAAATGGCCCAACTCATTTATGGGCCGTTAATAGGCTGAAAGACACACCGGGCCGGAAATTGGCCCAACACTTAAATGGGTCGCTAAAAGGCCAAAAGATGTACATTCTGAAAAATGGCCCATCCCTTGAATGGGTCGTTAACAGGCCGAAATCACATCGGGCCGATATTGAGCACAAATATATAGCGCGCTATTAACGGGCTCGAACTGACGATGGGCTGCAATGGTGTCAAATCTTTAACGGGCCGTTGACGGGCCGAATTGGCACATCTCGTATGGGCAGTGGGCTTAAATGGACCTGACACAAGTAGGTCCTATATGGGCCGGCCTGCTAATTTTTACTGGGCTGACCTTTTTCACCGGAATGGGCCACTGTTGGGCCGTCCACGTGTCGACCTATCATAGGCGCCTCCTGTCCAATGAATGGATGACATCTGTCCCAACGGTGAGCCAACATGTGTTTCCTCCAGCCAATGAGAATTTTACACGTGGAAAATCCTCATTGGTCCGGGCTGTTAGCGGGTTATCGGATCTAAAACCGGACCCGATAGCTTAACGGCGTTCCATTACGATGGATGCCATGTGTCGGTCACCCTTGACGAAAGCACTTCCATGACGCGCGATTTATCGTCATGGAAGTGGACACTTTCGTGATGATAAATTTGGTAATGTCATGAAACACTTCTACGACAGCACAGGTATGACTATCTTGATTCTGTCATAAAATCGTCATGGATGTACATGCATGACAAAAAACGTGACCTACTGTGACAAACACGTATCATCATGGAAGTGTATTTTTTGTAGTGGTCGAGGGCGACTGTCGGTGTCAAAACCGGCGGATCTCGGGTAGGGGGTCCTGAACTGTGCATCTAAGGCTGATGGTAATAGGAGGCAGGGACACAATGTTTACCCAGGTTCGGGCCCTCTCGATTCCTGCTTGATTGATCTTGATGATATGAGTATTACAAGAGTTGATCTACCACGAGATCATAGAGGCTAAACCCTAGAAGCTAGCCTATGATTATGATTGTTGTTGTCCTACGGACTAAACCCTCCGGTTTATATAGACAACGGAGGGGGGTAGGGTTACACAGAGTCAGTTACAAAGAATGAGATCTACATATCCGAATCGCCAAGCTTGCCTTCCACGCAAAGGAGAGTCCCACCCGAACACTGGACGAAGCCTTCAATCTTGTATCTTCATAGTCCAACAGTCCGGCCAAAGTATGTAGTCCGGCTATCCGAGGACCCCCTAATCCAGGACTCCCTCAGTAGCCCCTGAACCAGGCTTCAATGACGATGAGTCCGGCGCGCAGATTGTCTTCGGCATTACAAGGCGGGTTCCTTCTCCGAATACTCCATAGAAGATTTTGAACACAAGGATTGTGTCCGGCTCTGTAAAACAAATTCCACATACCACCATAGAGAGTATAATATTCCACAAATCTAATCTGCTGACAAATTTTCATAACGTGACGTCCTGCCGTGGTCATTACGAACCGTTTTTCCCAGCCTGCCACTGCACGTGTTGCGAGGCGGTTTTATTGGCACGTCTTGTCGAAGCAGAGATCGTGTTCCCCTCATCACGGGATTCTCATCAATACGGGTGTGGGTAACCCAATTGTGCTTGTTAGTATGACTCCTCGATTTTAGGCAAGTTCCAAACGGCCACGCGGAGGACGCTTGATATTCACCCTCTTTATAAAGGGGCCAAGGCCTGTCCTTTTCTTCTCGCGCTAGATCCTTCCCTTCCCCCACCTCGAGTTCCAACACCCAAGGCTCATGCTAAGCGCTTCGGACCTTCAACCATGTCCGGATCCAACCTTCAAGGTCGGTGGATGGCTTCCTCTGTCACAGAGGAGGACATCAAGAAGCTAAGGGAAGTCAGGTATCTAACCGCCGAAATCCCGCACAGGCTGCCTTCTCAAGGGTAGGTCATCCCCACTCCCGAACCCAAAGAGAGTTTCGTATTTGTTTCCCACTTCCTCCGAGGGCTAGGCTTTAGTCTTGATCCCTTTGTTAGAGGGCTTATGTTCTATTACGGGCTCGATTTCCACGATCTAGATCTAGATTCCATCCTTCACATCTCGTCGTTTATCGTCGCGTGTGAGGCCTTCCTCTGCATCACCACACACTTCGGCTTATGGCTCAAGACCTTCAATGTGAAGCCGAAGACGATCGATGGGCGACACTCAGAATGCGGAGGGGCCATAATAAGCAAAGGCGCCGATGCTCTATGGCCAAAGGGTTCCTTCCCGGAGGTGTCCAACTTATGGCAGCGGGAGTGGTTTTACATCACAGCTCCCCGAGGTAAAAGTGGGCAGCTACCCTCACCTTCCGCTCGGGCCCCCTGCCGCAACTGGCATCATGGGTCAACAAGGGGCTGGACCGGGGGCTAGTTAATGACGTGCTGACATTGCAAAGTCGCATCCGAGATCTCCTCAAGAGGGATGTCAGTCTTGTCAAGGTAATGCAAGTTATGCTAGTTCGTCGGGTCCTGCCATGCCAATGTCGATCTCGCCGTATGTGGGAGTTCAACCCGGAAGGACCGCGAACTATTCAACAATTCTTCGGCGTGACGCTCGAAGAGATGTATGGATTGTTCTTCGGATCACGAATAAAGTGTCCGGACACCATCGAGGATGCGGGTCTCAACTGCAACCGTCTAGATACCCACATAAGTAATTCTGTGGCCGAACATGTTGTCTTTTTATTTGTCACAACATCATTCTTAAAAAAATTCGCGCTCGGCCAAGACTGGATAAGAAAGGCGGAGAGGATCAGGTGTTTGGCCCCCCTTCTCGAGGGCTCACCGGATCCTGTACTAGCCAGGATGCTTGAGCATGCACCTTATCAAGTGCCATTAGGGGAAGATAAAGGGAGGAATAAAGAAGCCGAAAGCGGGCTTCACACATTACTCATCCAAACCGAGGGAATTAGTGTCTCCGCGAAGGAGGATAATTGGGGAGAAGAATCTAGAATCCCCTCTCCCCAAGGAAGGAAAAGGACCGCCTTTGAAGACTTGGAAACGAAGGTTTCCAAGCGAGGGAAGAAACCTTCGCCAGGGGGCCCTGCCCCGGAGGGCGTCCTTACCGTACAGCGCCCGCAAGGGGGCCAGCCCTCCACCGAGTTGTAAGTGAACAAGAGTACTTTGGTAAATATATCCTGCTTTATCTCCGAGGACAATAACCGAGACATATATCTTGTAGTCCGGCTCGTAGCCCTTCTCGACAGAGTTCGTCTTCAGGGGATCTTCTTCCGGAGATGATGGAGAGCGAAACGCCTCCCCCTGTCTCCCCACCTCCTGGGGCGGACGACCCTGAGGTGTCATCACAGAGGATTTCTCCTGATCCACCAAGGCCAGAAGGTAACCCTTCGGCCACCCGAAGTTCGGAGTATTCGGCTCCTAAGGAGAGCAACAGAAAGAGTCCGGGACTGTCTGGTGCACAACCGGACGTACTGATGGGTCTTTTGGAGCAAGCGGCTATCTCAGAGGCGCATCGTACTTTAATGGGTACGGTGGTTGAGTGGATTTCATCCGCCAAAAGTGGGTTGCATGAAGCTTTTACGAGCCTGCTAAGAGGCTTTGAGGTACGCAAAGTAATATATATATATATTTTGACGGTACTGCACACGGTAGGTGTGCTCTATACAGATAGTAGCCCCTGAGACTCTGGTTGATGTCCAGAGGCGGAAAACAGAGGATCATAGTCCCAGGTAATGATCGCGTTGCTTTCATGTGCAGGCGGCTGAGGGTCCAGTGGCTGGCCGGACTGCTGAGTTTGCCGGACTGAGGCGGCAGCTTGATGCGGTAGATGCTGACATTGCGCTTGTGAACACGCGGCTTGACGAGGCACAGGGTATGTATTTTCGAATGGTCAAAAAATATTAAGAGGAGCATGATGCTAGTATCTATAATATGATGTGACTGCAGATAGAGCTGCCGCCGTGGAGACCCTTTGGGCGGAACTTGCCCGAGCCAAGGAACAAGCCAGGAGAAGTGATGCGGCCGCCCTAAAGGCGGCCCAAAAGTTAAGAGCTGAACAGGCTGCTCATCGCCAGAGCGAAGATAAAATCGCCAAGATGGCTATTGAGCTGAAAGATGCCGCCAGCTGATATGAGCTCCTTGAAAAGGAAAGCCAAGCGAAAGCGTCTGACCTGAAGAAAGCCGTGGAAGCAGCCAAGGAAACCCGCTCTAAAATCAGAGCGGCGAAGGAGGAGCTCCGTCAAGCTGGAGATATCACGGCTGGGAAGCCCTTTTTGTTGCGGACGAAGTTCGGAGTTCCGAAGTATGCCCCTCTAGATCAATTATGGAGTGCTGCAGATGCGTACTTGGACTTGGCAATGAGTGCTGCTGATGCGACTGAGTTTTTCAAAGATCAGAAAGATCATGAAGTGGAAAGGTTGTTCTGGTCATAGTTCAGTGCTCCAACGTGTCCGCTGCTGTTGAATGAACAAATGGCCAAGTGGGCCAAGCTCCATAGGTTGTCCGGACTTGCCATGAGGTCTGTCGTGGATCATCTTTGGCCGAAGGGACCAAGGCCGAATAGTTATTTTTGATTTAGTGTAACGCCTTGGTGATGTGCCGCATATCGACGCTGTAAAGAGGTCGGTGTGCATAGAGGGTGCGCGGATGTCTCTTGCCCGTGTTAAGACATATTGGGCAGAGATGGAGGCCACCGCTATTGTAACCCGAGATCCGGCCATAGGTCAGGTCTCAGCTGAGCACTATTTTGAAGAAATCCTAGAAGGCGCTCGTTTAATAGAGGCTCAGTGCTTGAAGAGTATCATGTTCAAGTGACATGTATCCCAATTGTAAAAACAATGATATTTGGATTATAAAGGCTGTGTTTATACTTTTGCCTGAAAGTATTATGATACCTCCTGTGCGGGCGTTTATGTATGTATATAACCTGAAAGTTTGCAGTCGTCGGCTTCAGCCCCCACGCATATAATGCGGGGGTGTTCAGAAAAGCACGTATTCACACTTGACCCAACGTCTTGGTCCATTAAGGAGGTGATAGCGCGGTGAACAAGGAAATCGGACTATATAGATTTAACACTTTCACTTAGCCATAGGAGTTTGACGATGGGGCTACTATATAGTGTTGAGGAACATAGTAATTGAAAAAAATTCCAACGCACACGCAAGATCATGGTGATGCATAGCAACGAGAGGGGAGAGTGTTGTCCACGTACCCTCGTAGACCGAAAGCGGAAGCGTTAGCACAACGCGGTTGATGTAGTCATACGTCTTCACGATCCGACCGATCAAGTACCGAACGTAGGGCACCTCTGAGTTCAGCACACGTTCAGCCTGATGACATCCCTCGAACTCTGATCCAGTCGAGTGTTGAGGGAGAGTTTTGTCAGCACGACGGCGTGGTGACGATGATGATGTTCTACCGACGCAGGGCTTCACCTAAGCACCGCTATAGTATTATCGAGGTGGACTATGGTGGAGGGGGGCACCGCACACGGCTAAAAGATCAAACGATCAATTGTTGTGTCTCTAGGGTGCCCCCTTGCCCCTATATATAAAGGAGCAAGGGGGGTGCGGCCGGCTAGGAGAGAGGGCGTGCTAGGAGGAGTCCTACTCCTACCGGGAGTAGGACTCCCGCCCTTTCCTATTTGGATTGGGACTTGGGAGGGGGGAAAGAGGAAGGAAGGGGGGCGTCGCCCCCTCTCCTTGTCCTATTCGGACTAGGGGGGAGGGGCGCGCGGCCCAGCCCTGGCCGCCTCTCCTCTTCTCCGTAAAGGCCCATTAAGGCCCATTAACCTCTCGAGGGGTTCCGGTAACCTCCCGGTACTCCGGTAAAATCCCGATTTCACCCGGAACACTTCCGATATCCAAACATAGGCTTCCAATATATCAATCTTCATGTCTCGACAATTTCGAGACTCCTCGTCATGTCCATGATCACATCCGGGACTCCGAACAACCTTCGGTACATCAAAACATATAAACTCATAATATAATCTTCATCGTAATGTTAAGCGTGCGACCCTACGGGTTCGAGAACTATGTAGATATGACCGAGACACGTCTCCGGTCAATAACCAATAGTGGAACCTGGATGCTCATATTGGTTCCCACATATTCAATGAAGATCTTTATCGGTTAGACCGCATAACAACATACGTTGTTCCCTTTGTCATCGGTATGTTACTTGCCCGAGATTCGATCATCGGTATCTCAATACCTAGTTTTAATCTTGTTACCGGCAAGTCTCTTTACTCGTTCCATAATACATCATCCCGCAACTAACTCATTAGTTGCAATGCTTGCAAGGCTTAAGTGATGTGCATTACCGAGAGGGCCCAGAGATACCTCTCCGACAATCGGAGTGACAAATCCTAATCTCGAAATACGCCAACCCAACAAGTACCTTCGGAGACACCTGTAGAGCACCTTTATAATCACCCAGTTACGTTGTGACGTTTGGTAGCACACAAAGTGTTCCTCCGGTAAACGGGAGTTGCATAATCTCATAGTCATAGGAACATGTATAAGTCATGAAGAAAGCAATAGCAACATACTAAACGATTGGGTGCTAAGCTAACAGAATGGGTCAGGTCAATCACATCATTCTCCTAATGATGCGATCTCATTAATCAAATGACAACTCTTTGTCTATGGTTAGGAAACTTAACCATCTCTGATCAACGAGCTAATCAAGTAGAGGCATACTAGTGACATACTGTTTGTCTATGTATTCACACATGTATTATGTTTTCGGTTAATACAATTCTAGCATGAATAATAAACATTTATCATGATATAAGGAAATAAATAATAACTTTATTATTGCCTCTAGGGCATATTTCCTTCAGTCTCCCACTTTCACTAGAGTCAATAATCTAGATTACACAGTAATGATTCTAACACCCATGGAGCCTTGGTGTTGATCATGTTTTGCTCGTGGAAGAGGCTTAGTCAACGGGTCTGCAACATTCAGATCCGTATGTATCTTGCAAATTTCTATGTCTCCCACCTGGACTAAATCCCGGATGGAATTGAAGCGTCTCTTGATGTGCTTGGATCTCTTGTGAAATCTGCATTCCTTCGCCAAGGCAATTGCACCAGTATTGTCACAAAAGATTTTCATTGGACCCGATGCACTAGGAATGACACCTAGATTGGATATGAACTCTCTCATCCAGACTCCTTCATTTGCTGCTTCCAAAGCAGCTATGTACTCTGCTTCACACGTAGATCCCGCCACGACGCTTTGTTTAGAACTGCACCAACTGACAGCTCCATCGTTCAATGTAAACACGTATCCGGTTTGCGATTTAGAATCGTCCGGATCAGTGTCAAAGCTTGCATCAACGTAACCATTTACGATGAGCTCTTTGTCACCTCCAGAAACGAGAAACATATCCTTAGTCCTTTTCAGGTATTTCAGGATGTTCTTGACCGCTGTCCAGTGATCCACTCCTAGATTACTTTGGTACCTCCCTGCTAGACTTATAGCAAGGCACACATCAGGTCTGGTACACAACATTCCATACATGATAGAGCCTATGGCTAAAGCATAGGGAACATCTTTCATTTTCTCTCTATCTTCTGCAGTGGTCGGGCATTGAGTCTTACTCAACTTCACACCTTGTAACACAGGCAAGAACCCTTTCTTTGCTTGATCCATTTTGAACTTCTTCAAAACTTTGTCAAGGTATGTGCTTTGTGAAAGTCCAATTAAGCGTCTCGATCTGTCTCTATAGATCTTGATGCCCAATATATAAGCATCTTCACCGAGGTCTTTCATTGAAAAACTCTTATTCAAGTATCCCTTTATGCTATCCAAAAATTCTATATCATTTCCAATCAACAATATGTCATCCACATATAATATTAGAAATGCTACAGAGCTCCCACTCACTTTCTTGTAAATACAGGCTTCTCCAAAAGTCTGTATAAAACCAAATGCTTTTATCACACTATCAAAGCGTTTATTCCAACTCCGAGAGGCTTGCACCAGTCCATAAATGGATCGCTGGAGCTTGCACACTTTGTTAGCTCCCTTTGGATCGACAAAACCTTCCAGTTGTATCATATACAACTCTTCTTCCAGAAATCCATTCAGGAATGCAGTTTTGACATCCATTTGCCAAATTTCATAATCATAAAATGCAGCAATTGCTAACATGATTCGGACAGACTTAAGCATCGCTACGGGTGAGAAGGTCTCATCGTAGTCAATCCCTTGAACCTATCGAAAACCTTTCGCAACAAGTCGAGCTTTATAGACAGTAACATTACCGTCAGCGTTAGTCTTCTTCTTGAAGATCCATTTATCCACAATTGCTTGCCGATCAGCGGGCAAGTCAACCAAAGTCTACACTTTGTTCTCATACATGGATCCCATCTCAGATTTCATGGCCTCAAGCCATTTTGCGGAATCTGGGCTCACCATCGCTTCTTCATAGTTCGTAGGTTCGTCACGGTCTAGTAACATAACTTTCAGAATAGGATTACCATACCACTCTGGTGCGGATCTTACTCTGGTTGAGCTACGAGGTTCAGTAACAACTTGATCTAAAGTTTCATGATCATCATCATTAATTTCCTCACTAATTGGTGTAGGTGTCGCAGAAACCGGTTTCTATGATGAACTACTTTCCAACAAGGGAGCAGGTACAGTTACCTCATCAAGTTCTAATTTCCTCCCACTCACTTCTTTCGAGAGAAACTCCTCTAGAAAAACTCCGAATTTAGCAACAAAACTCTTACCTTCGGATCTGTGATAGAAGGTGTACCCAATAGTCTCCTTTGGGTATCCTATGAAGACACATTTTTCCGATTTGGGTTCGAGCTTATCAGGTTGAAGCTTTTTCACATAAGCATCGCAGCTCCAAATTTTCAGAAACGACAACTTTGGTTTCTTACCAAACCACAGTTCATAAGGCGTCGTCTCAACGGATTTCGATGGTGCCCTATTTAACGTGAATGCGGCCGTCTCTAAAGCATAACCCCATAACGATAGCGGTAAATCAGTAAGAGACATCATAGACTGCACCATATCTAGTAAAGTACGATTGCGACGTTCGGACACACCATTACGCTGTGGTGTTCCGGGTGGTGTGAGTTGCGAAACTATTCCGCATTGTTTCAAATGAAGACCAAACTCATAACTCAAATATTCTCCTCCATGATCAGATCATAGAAACTTTATTTTCTTGTTATGATGATTTTCAACTTCACTCTGAAATTCTTTGAACTTTTCAAATGTTTCAGACTTATGTTTCATTAAGTAGATATACCCATATCTGCTTAAATCATCTGTGAAGGTGAGAAAATAACGAAATCTGCCACGAGCCTCAACATTCATTGGACCACGTACATCTGTATGTATGATCTCCAAAAAATCTGTTGCTCTCTCCATAGTTCCGGAGAACAGCGTTTTAGTCATCTTGCCCATGAGGCACGGTTCGCAAGTACCAAGTGATTCATAATCAAGTAGTTCCAAAAGTCCATCAGTATGGAGTTTCTTCATGCGCTTTACTCCGATATGACCTAAACAGCAGTGCCACAAATAAGTTGCACTATCATTATCAACTCTGCATCTTTTGGCTTCAATATTATGAATATGTGTATCACCACTATCGAGATTTAGCAAAAATAGACCACTCTTCAAGGGTGCATGACCATAAAAGATATTACTCATATAAATAGAACAACCATTATTCTCTGATTTAAATGAATAACCATCTCGCATCAAACAAGATCCAGATATAATGTTCATGCTCAACGCTGGCACCAAATAACAATTATTTAGGTCTAATACTAATCCCGAAGGTAGATGTAGAGGTAGTGTGCCAACTGCGATCACATCGACTTTGGAACCATTTCCTACGCGCATCGTCACCTCTTCCTTAGCCAATCTTCGCTTAATCTGTAGCCCCTGTTTCAAGTTGCAAATATTAGCAACAGAACCAGTATCAAATACCCAGGTGCTACTGCGAGCATTAGTAAGGTACACATCAATAACATGTATATCACATATACCTTTGTTCACCTTGCCATCCTTCTTATCCACCAAATACTTGGGGCAGTTCTGCTTCCAGTGACCAGTCTGCTTGCAGTAGAAGCACTCAGTCTCAGGCTTAGGTCCAGACTTGGGTTTCTTATCCTGATCAACAACTTGCTTGCTGTTCTTCTTGAAGTTCCCCTTCTTCTTCCCTTTACCCTTTTTCTTGAAACTGGTGGACTTATTGACCATCAACACTTGATGCTCCTTCTTGATTTCTACCTCCGCTACCTTTAGCATTGCGAAGAGCTCGGGAATTGTCTTATCCATCCCTTGCATATTATAGTTCATCACAAAGCTCTTGTAGCTTGGTGGCAGTGATTGGAGAATTCTGTCAATGACGCTATCATCCGGAAGGTTAACTCCCAGTTGAATCAAATGATTGCAGTACCCAGACATCTTGAGTATATGCTCACTGACAGAACTATTCTCCTCCATCTTGCAGCTGTAGAACTTATTGGAGACTTCATATCTCTCAATCTGGGCATTCTTTTGAAATATTAACTTCAACTCCTGGAACATCTCATATGCTCCATGACGTTCAAAATGTCATTTAAGTCCCGGTTCTAAGCCGTAAAGCATGGCACACTGAACTATCGAGTAGTCATCAACACGTGTCTGCCAGGCATTCACAATGTCTGCAGTTGCTGGTGCAGGTGGTACACCTAGCGGTACTTCCAGGACGTAATTCTTCTGAGCAGCAATGAGGATAATCCTCAAGTTACGGACCCAGTCCGTGTAATTGCTACCATCATCTTTCAACTTTGCTTTCTCAAGGAACGCAATTAAATTCAACGGAACAACAACACGGGCCATCTATCTACAATCAACATAGACAAGCAAGATACTATTAGGTACTAAGTTCATGATAAATTTAAGTTCAATTAATCATATTACTTAAGAACTCCCACTTAGATAGATATCCCTCTAATCCTCTAAGTGATCACGTGATCCATATCAACTAATCCATGTCCGATCATCACGTGAGATGGAGTAGTTTCAACGGTGAACATCACTATGTTGATCATATCTACTATATTATTCACGCTCGACCTTTCGGTATCCGTGTTCCGAGGCCATATCTGTTATATGCTAGGCTCGTCAAGTTTAACCTGAGTATTTCGCGTGTACAACTGTTTTGCACCCGTTGTATTTGAACGTAGAGCCTATCACAACCGATCATCACGTGGTGTGTCAGCACGAAGAACTTTAGCAATGGTGCATACTCAGGGAGAACACTTATACTTTGATAATTTAGTGAGGGATCATCTTATAATGCTACCGTCAATCAAAGCAAGATAAGATGCATAAAAGATAAACATCACATGCAATCAATATAAGTGATATGATATGGCCATCACCATCTTGTGCTTGTGATCTCCATCTCCGAAGCACCGTCATGATCACCATCGTCACCGGCGCGACACCTTGATAACCATCGTAGCATCGTTGTCGTCTCGCCAATCTTATGCTTCCACGACTATCGCTACTGCTTAGTGATAAAGTAAAGCATTATAGGGCGATTGCATTGCATATAATAAAGCGACAACCATATGGCTCCTGCCAATTGCCGATAACTCGGTTACAAAACATGATCATCTCATACAATAAAATTTAGCATCATGTCTTGACCATATCACATCACAACATGCCCTGCAAAAACAAGTTAGATGTCCTCTACTTTGTTGTTGCAAATTTTATGTGGCTGCTACGGGCTTAGCAAGAACCGTTCTTACCTACGCATCAAAACCACAACCATAGTTTGTCAAGTTGGTGTTGTTTTAACCTTCTCAAGGACCGGGCGTAGCCACACTCGGTTCAACTAAAGTTGGAGAAACTGACACCCACCAGCCACCTGTGTGCAAAGCATGTCGGTAGAACCAGTCTCGCGTAAGCGTACGCGTAATGTCGGTCCGGGCCGCTTCATCCAACAATACCGCCAAACCAAAGTATGACATGCTGGTAAGAAGTATAACTTATATCGCCCACAACTCACTTATGTTCTACTCATGCATATGACATCTACGCATAAAACCAGGCTCTGATACCACTGTTGAGGAACGTAGTAATTTCAAAAAACCTATGCACACGCAAGATCATGGTGATGCATAGCAATGAGAGGGGAGAGTGTTGTCCACGTACCCTCGTAGACTGAAAGCGGAAGCGTTAGCACAACGCGGTTGATGTAGTCGTACGTCTTCATGATCCGACCGATCAAGTATCGAACGTACGGCACCTCCGAGTTCAGCACACGTTCAGCCTGATGACGTCCCTCGAACTCCGGTCCAGCCGAGTGTTGAGGGAGAGTTTCATCAGCGCGACGGCGTAGTGACGATGATGATGTTCTACCGACGCAAGGCTTCGCCTAAGCACCGCTACAGTATTATCAAGGTGGACTATGGTGGGGGGGGGCATCGCACACGGCTAAAATATCAAATGATCAATTGTTGTGTCTCTAGGGTGCCCCCTTGCCCCTATATATAAAGGAGCAAGGGGGTGCGGCCGGCCAAGAGAGAGGGCGCGCCAGGAGGAGTCCTAATCCTACCGGGAGTAGGACTCCCCCCTTTCCTATTTTGATTAGGACTTGGGAGGGGTGAAAGAGGAAGGAGAGAGGAAGGAAGGGGGGCGCCGCCCCCCTCTCCTTGTCCTATTCAGACTAGGGGGGAGGGCGCGCGGCCCAGCCCTGGACGCCTCTCCTCTTCTCCGTAAAGGCCCATTAACCTCCCGGGGGGGTTCCGGAAACCTCCCGATACTCCGGTAAAATCCCGATTTCAACCGGAACACTTCCGATATCCAAACATAGGCTTCCAATATATCAATCTTCATCGACCATTTTGAGACTCCTCGTCATGTTCCTGGTCATATCTAGGACTCCGAACAACCTTCGGTACATCAAAACATATAAACTCATAATATAACTGTCATCGAAATGTTAAGCGTGCGGACCCTACGGGTTCGAGAACTATGTAGACATGACCGAGACACGTCTCCGGTCAATAACCAATAGCGGAACCTGGATGTTCATATTGGCTCCCACATATTCTACGAATCTTTATCGTCAAACCGCATAACAACATACGTTTTCCCTTTGTCATCGGTATGTACTTGCCCGAGATTTTCGATCGTCGGGGTATCTCAATTACCTAGTTCAATCTCGGTTTAACCGCAAGTCTCTTTACTTCGTTCCGTAATTCATCCCGCAACTAAATCTTTAGTTGCAATGCTTGCAAGGCTTAAGTGATGCGCATTACCGAGAGGGCCCAGAGATACCTCTCCGACAATCGGAGTGACAAATCCTAATCTCGAAATACGCCAACCCAACAAGTACCTTCGGAGACACCTTAGAGCACCTTTATAATCACCTAGTTACGTTGTGACGTTTGGTAGCACACAAAGTGTTCCTCCGGTAAATGGGAGTTGCATAATCTCATAGTCATAGGAACATGTATAAGTCATGAAGAAAGCAATAGCAGAATACTAAACGATCGTGTGCTAAGCTAACGGAATGGATCAAGTCAATCACATCATTCTCCTAATGATGTGATCTCATTAATCAAATGACAACTCTTTGTCTATGGTTAGGAAACTTAACCATCTCTGATCAACGAGCTAGTTAAGTAGAGGCATACTAGTGACATACTGTTTGTCTATGTATTCACACATGTATTATGTTTCCGGTTAATACAATGCTAGCATGAATAATAAACATTTATCACGATATAAGGAAATAAATAATAACTTTATTATTGCCTCTAGGGCATATTTCCTTCATATAGCCCCTGGTACTTCCGCGCTCATTCGAATACGGTGCGCGTACATACATGACCGGGAAACCGGTCCTTCTTAATGCGGAGGATTCGTGAGGATTCCGCTGAGTCATCGAGTGGTTGACCAGTGTCGCGTTTTATCATGACAGTCAGTTTTCGGCTTTCTCTACTGAGGTGCTCATCTAGATGAACCAGGGCACAATCACAGTAGTTCTCCCGGTGCCACCTTAGCCGATAGAGCGGACGTAAGGTAGCAAAACAAGGGAGCCGGGCAAACCCAACTATTGACCAAAGACATGATTCCGAGCTGATGCATATAAGGCCACACTCGCGACGCCGAACACTCCCTAAGGTATTCGGACTTTACAACATATATTGGGCTGAGTAATGCCCTCGATAATTGCCCTGAATTTCCAGGTACTTGCATTAGTCTGACGTGACGAAATGCCAATAATGCCAGCATCCCTTTCGGTTGTGTTGAGTATCTGGAGGGAGTGAAGCAACAAGAGACAGTAAAAAGGTTTACACACGGTCTTAATCTGAAAACAAGCCTTTGAGCGGGGCCCTGCTGCACGTCCGCGCCCGTGTCTCCGTTGTGCAGTATCCTGGAAGGGTGTAGCACGATGATCATCTGTAAAAGAGAAAACCCCAGGTGAAAGTCTTCGTGCGAAAAATTTGTTATTCTTAATGAACCATTAAAATGCAATCTAAATAGGGTCAAGCCGAACTGTAGCCCTTTTTACATGCGGGAAGCCCCTAGCACCACCTACGGGGGTATATCCATCGACCCAATCTCAGGTTTATCTAAGCTGTTACAGCTAGTGGTGCGCCAGACTCGTCTAACCGTGTCCGCAGTCTTGACGACCGATCATTTATTCTGGTTGGAGAGGCCATTCAGTGATTGGCTGCTAGAGCTGCCACATATTCCTCCGTACGTAAGGAACGCTCTGTGTTTCTGCTAACTATGATGATGCCACGTGGACCGGGCATCTTAAGCTTAAGATAAGCGTAATGCGGTACTGCATTAAAACGAGCGAAGGTCGTTCTTCCAAGTAGTGCGTGATGGCCGCTTCGGAATGGAGCGGTGTCGAAGGTTAATTCTTCGCTTCGGAAGTTGTCGGGAGAACCGAATACAACCTCTAGTACTAGAGAGCGCGTGCAGCGGGCCTCTGGGTCTGGTATTACTCCTTCAAAGGTAGTATTGCTTTGGCTGATTCTTGTCGGGTCTATCCCCATTTTGCGGACGGTGTCCTGATATATCAGATTAAGATTACTGCCGCCATCCATAAGGACTCAGGTGAGATGGTATCCGTCAATTATTGGGTCTAGCACCAAGGCAGCCGATCCTCCGTGTCGGATACTAGCGGGTGATCCCTGCGATCAAAAGTGATCGGGCAGGCCGACTAAGGGTTGAACTTGGGGGTGACGGGCTCCACAGTGTATGTCTCGGAGTGCGCGTTGGCGCCTCCTCTTCGATATGTGAGTTGCGTAAATCATGTTCACTGTTTTGACCTCTGGTGGGAATTTTTTCTGTCCCCTAGTGTTCGGCTGGCGAGGCTCATCCTCGTCTTCTCTTGGTGTCTCCCTCCCCTTGTGTTCGGCGTTTAGCTTTCCGGCCTGCTTGAAGACCCAACATTCTCTGTTGGTGTGATTTGCAGGGTTGTCGGAGGTGCCATGAATCTGACATAATCTGTCTAGAATCTTGTTTAGGCTGGACGGTCCATCTCTGCTGCCTTTAAATGGCTTTTTCCGTTGACCAGGTCGAGAGCCCCTGAATCCGGCATTTACCGCCATGTTCTCTAGGTTGTCTTAGTTGTTTCGATGCTTGCTTTTATTGCATCGTGGTTTCCCGTTGCCATCCCTGACTTCGGATGTGCCTGGGTTGCTCGTGCCGCTACGGGCCAGCCAACTATCTTCGCCCGCGCAAAAGCGGGTCATAAGGCTTGTTAGGGCTGTCATTGTCCTCGGTTTTTCCTGGCCGAGGTGTCTGGCAAGCCATTAGTCCCGGACACTGTGCTTGAAAGCCGCTAAGGCTTCAGCATCCGGGCAGTCGACGATTTGATTCTTCTTTGTGAGAAATCTGTTCCAAAGCTTTTGGGCTGACTCTCCGGGCTATTGAATTATGTGGCTGTTGAATTATGTGACTTAAATCGTCTGCGTCCGGAGGTCGGACATAGGTCCCTTGAAAATTGGCCCTAAAAGCATCCTCAAGCTCTTCGCAAATTCCAATTGAGTTTTCGGGGAGGCTTTTCAGCCAGTGCCGAGTTGGTCCTTTCAACTTGAGGGGCAGGTATTTGATGGCGTGGAGATCATCTCCGCGAGCCATGTGGATGTGAAGGATAAAGTCCTCAATCCAGACCCCAGGGTCTGTCGTTCCATCTAGGGCCGAGCCGGCAAAATCCGGGGCCCTGTGCAAAACTAAAAAATAGGGTCCTATCTCATAAAAAAATGAACTAACGAGCAATTACAGTATATATCTCGCAGAAAAAAATTGTAATGTATATAATATTAAGTCTAACTCACCTAATTTTGGGTTGTCTGATCTTTAATCAAGGATGTAAGAAGTAAGAACGAATCTCTAACAAGTAACGGTCCCTGCCAATACTTAAGTACAAAATGACGAATTAGAAGTAGGAATCGAAGTTAATCAAAAAGGACTCGCTAAGCTATCTGTAATCACCTGTAGCCACGAGCCCACGACTGTCGCCTCACAATTAGAGTTTTCACTTTTCACGATCTTGAATTCCCGATCCCTTTAGGCTGTAGCGATCGAGACATTGATTACGGGCTTGATCGAGTACGAGCAGCCGAGGAGATCAGAAGAAGTTCCCGTTTCAGCGGTGGCCGCTGTCGCGGTTTCAGCGCTCATCGCTGCCGCTGTTTCAGTGCTGGAGTCG
Source organism: Triticum urartu (assembly GCF_003073215.2). Lineage (NCBI taxonomy): Eukaryota > Viridiplantae > Streptophyta > Magnoliopsida > Poales > Poaceae > Triticum > Triticum urartu. Next base: position 458,472,339 of record NC_053025.1, on the reverse strand, counting down.
AGGAGATCAGATTAGGCCGAGCCGATCCCGTTTCAGCGGAGCGCTGGTCGCTGGTCGCTGTCGCTGGTTTTTGTTTTTTCTTTGGGAGAAAAACGCTGTCGCTCCGCTCGTCGCTTCGCTTTGACTCCAGCCCAGAGCGGCAGAGCCCACTCCAGCGCCCAGCCCAGTAGTTCATAAGACTAGGCTTATGTAAAAAATTTGGGGCCCCTCAGAATTTTGGGCCCTGTGTGGGCCACACCTTTTGAACCACTGTAGGCCCGGCCCTGGTTCCGTCGTATGCCTCTATGTTCACGGGTTTGAATCCCTCTGGAAATTCATGATCCAACACCTCATTGGTGAAGCATAGGGGGTGCGCGGCACCCCTGTATTTGGATGTGTCATGGCATTCTTTTGATGGTTGTAGCGTTTGGTTTTGATTCCGAGCTGTTATTCGGTCAGTATAGTCGTTTGGGCGGCCATGATTCTGTGTCGGAGCGCGCTTCCTAGATCCGTAGATGGACCTGGCCATACTGGATTTTTTGTGCAGGTCTTCATGTAAATCATGCGCTGACTTGTGTGCGACGTCGTTAGCCGCCCTGTCGCGGCCACGGGGTGGTCGATTCGGCTGATTGGTCGTTTTATTTTTCGGCTGAATGGGCTCTAAAGCCTCGTCGTCGAATTCAGGCAGCAGCTTGCGCTTTGGATAGCTCTTTGTGTGGCGACTGCCACCGTACTTTTCTACAGTGTCAAGCACTTTGTTCCATCTGCTATTGAGCGTATTCTGCGCGGCCTTAAGCCTTTGCTTCTGCTTCTTCAGGCTCCTCGTGGTGGCAATAATCCTTCTATGGAGGTTCTCTTGTTCCAAGTGCCTTTCCGGGATGATGTGTGCATCGTCGTCCGGACTGTTCTCCTCTCCGGAGACAGGTTGATGAGCGTTACCCTCGGCGTCGCCGTGATCGGACAGCGGCTCCGTACTATGTTCGCCGTCCGCTGGCTCATCCTGCTCCATCGCTGGGTCCATGTGGTCGTCGTTTCCTTTGGAGTCGACCGGGGTATTATTCTTTCTCGCTGTTATCGCTGTTTTTGCTAAGGCGGGATTTGGAGCGGCGCCTACGTCGTCGCTTTGGTTGCTTCTCGAGGGGACTATCCTTCACTGCATCCTTCCATTCCTCGTCGTTGTTTTCTTTGGGTGTATCCACCATGTATATATCGTGTGATGAAGTGGTTGTCCAACGCCCTGTGGGCAGTGGTTCCTGTTCCTCTCCTGCATCGTCGTCCATACCGTCGATGTCTTCGGAGTCGAAATCAAGCATGTCGGTTAAGTCGTCGATAGTGGTTATTAAGTGGGTGGTGGGTGGGGAACGAATTCCTTTGTCGTCCGCTTCCCACTCGAGCCGGACATAGTTCGGCCGAGGGTCTCCTGACAAGGAGAGAGACCTCAATGAATCTAGCACGTCGCCCAAGGGCGAGTGCTGAAAAATATCCGCGGAGGTAAACTCCATGATCGGTGCCCAATCAGGTTGGATAGGCACGGATGCAGGCGGTTCGGAGCCTGTGGCCGGGGACAAATCCAAGGGTCCGGTAACACATGTCTTATAGGAGGTGAAGTCAGTGTTCGGCTCTATCGCCGCTGAGTGTGCAGCCTCCGTGGCGGGGTCCATCCATCCGTCCTTGGATGGCACGATCTACTCCAGATTGAGGGCCAGAGTAGCCGCAGGTGCAATCTCCCAAACACCGACCAATGACAGAGCTAAGTCATGCTCGTCGTGACTGTGTGGCGTGCCTGACATGAGCTCGAATCCGTCAAGATCGAGTCTCCACGGATGTCGATAGTGTAGTTCAAGCTTCCAAATCTGACCTGATGGCCAGGGGCGTAGCTATCGATCTGCTCTGGATGGCCAAGCGAGTTGGCCCGCAGTACGAAGCCGCCGAATACGAATATCTGTCTGGGGAGAAAAACCTCACCCTGGATCGCATTGTTGCCGATGATTGAAGGAGCCATCAAGCCTTTATCGTGATGGCACAGTGGAACTCTCAATGAAAGCACCAATGTCGGTGTCAAAACCGGCGGATCTCGGGTAGGGGGTCCCGAACTGTGCATCTAAGGCTGATGGTAACAGGAGGCGGGGGACACAATGTTTACCCAGGTTCGGGCCCTCTCGATGGAGGTAATACCCTACTTCCTGCTTGATTGATCTTGATGATATGAGTATTACAACAGTTGATCTACCACGAGATCATAGAGGCTAAACCCTATAAGCTAGCCTATGATTATGATTGTTGTTGTCCTATGGACTAAACCCTCCGGTTTATATAGACACCGGAGGGGGCTAGGGTTACACAGAGTCGGTTACAGAGAAGGAGATCTACATATCCGAATCACCAAGCTTGCCTTCCACGCAAAGGAGAGTCCCACCTGATGAAGCAATGTACCTAGGGTAGGGTCATGGATCTGTCCAACATACCCTCCCCAAGGACATCTCTACAAGGAATCAAAAGCAGTCGAAGAGAAACCATCATCCACTCGACCATGAATATGTGTTCACTCGACCACCTTGAAGACACTCGACCACCAGAAGATGAGAAGCCCTTCACTCCGCAACGGTCGGGGTTTAAGTCATAGCTTTATGGACATTTATAGCACTTTACTTCGGACGTTACCAGTAACGCTCCTCCTTTATGAACATTGAACCCTGTGTAACGGGGGGAGCAGGGGTCCTGGCGCACTCTATATAAGCCACCCCCTCCTCTGGGACAAAGTTTGGCACCCCCTGTAACACACACGCATATAATCCAGTCGACCTCCTCCGGGCTCCGAGACGTAGGGCTTTTACTTCCTCCGAGAAGGGCCTGAACTCGTAAAACTCGCGTGTACAACTCCTTCATAGCTAGGATCTTGCCTCTACATTCCTACTCCCCTATTCTACTGTCAGTCTTAGAACCACGACAGTTGGCGCCCACCATGGGGCGGGTGTCTTAGCGACTTGTTGGAGAAGTTGCAATTTTTTCCGATCCCCTTCATCATGGTTTCAGGCGGAGGATTGGCTGAGGGCCGCGAGATCCGTCTCGGCGCGCTCGTGTTTGTCGCCGACGACTCCGCTTGGCTTCAGGAGGCTCCACTCGACGTCGACGCACTCCCCGCCCGCGGGGCGACGCACTTTCGCGCATGCGTCCGTAGCGTCCTCCTGCGGCAGTCGTCGACCCAGTATCAGTCGGATCCAGCAACTTTCACCCTCCCTGCGGCCCGCTGGAGCAACCGTTCCGGTCGGTCGAGGCTTCAGCGGTGGGTGAGGCATGCGGTGGCCCGCCAGTCGGCCACCCCTCAAGTCGCGGTGATCGAGCCCAACGAAACTCTCTACGGCTTGTCCGATCTGTCGACTGGCTCCGAAGAGACCGCATCCGAGTGCGACAGCAGCGACTCAGCGGCTGAAGTTCTGATGGTCAATGGACCACGCAGCCCTCCTGGCTTCACCCGTGAAGACAGAGGTGACGGGAACGGCGATCCGTCGCGCGTTCATGAAGAGTACCGCCCCGAACCCCTCTCGTCGCAGCAAAGGGAGGAACTTTGCCGCTGGAACATGGATGCACTGCATACTCCTATAGTTGGAGAAACCCCTGAGGCCCAGGCCTTGGAGCAGACGCGCTTGGCCAACTTGGCTGAGTGCACTCGACTGGAGAACCTCCAGCGCGCACTCGACGATCGCGCTCGGCAGCGTGCTCCCGAATCCAGTCGACGCCAACTTTTTCCACCTCCGACCCAGGTATACCGAACCCCGATCCAGAATCTAGCAGCTACTGCCCGGATAGTGGAGTCGATCCAACCTTCCCAGGCAGAAGCTGGCCAAGGTCTGGTGCAGATCCGAGCCTTGCTCCGGGTGGCGGGATAATAGATACGGTCGTATCTCAGTCGCGGAATAGGATCCATAGCAGATCTGTGGTTGCAGACACAGTTCAGTCGGCCCACAGCCCAAGATCGCCCCCGAGGCGTGAGGGACGTGGGGATCGACGAGAACAGTACAGAAACCGTGAGAAGTATGATCACCGAGTCAATCGCGATGATCGTCCTCGAGTGCCCATGCCTCCCCCAAGGAGCGGGTCGTACGTGCCTCGGCAACATGAAGACAGACGCCCTCACAGTGTTGGGCGAGGTATTCCATTCGACCCCAGGGAGCCTGGCTTTGATGCGAGATCTATTCTCGTTCAGGGCTTGGTCGACAGAAACAGAGCTCATCGAGAGGGCCATGACAGGGATCTGCAAACCAGCAACAGGGTGCATGTCTCAGGTCCAGAGTGCTTCAGCAGAGCTATCAGAGCTGCAGTGATTCCCCCCAACTTCAAGTTGGCGACTGGAGTCAGTAAGTTCACTGGTGAGTCCAAGCCTAACACTTGGCTTGAAGACTACCGAGTGGCTGTCTCGATTGGTGGCGGCAATGATGAAGTGGCCATGAAACACCTTCCTCTGATGTTGGAGGGCTCGGCTAGAGCATAGCTGAATCAGTTAGCACCTGGCAGTATTTATACTTCGGAAGATCTCGCCTGAGTGTTTGTCAGAACATTCGAGGGCACTTGCAAACGACCGGCAAGTTTGACAGAATTACAGTGTTGTGTTCAGAAACCGAATGAAACTTTGAGGGATTATATCCAAAGATGGATCACCCTACACCACACGGTGGAGGATGTTTCTGATCATCAGGCAATTTGTGCCTTTAAGGAAGGTGTCAGGTATCGGGAGTTGAATATGAAATTCGGCCGGGCAGGAAATATGACTCTGACTCGGATGATGGAGATTGCCACCAAGTATGCCAATGGTGAAGAAGAAGAACGACTCCGGAGTGGCAAGCACAAAGCAGTCGCCCACGAAGCCGGAGGAGGAAACTCAGGTCGGAAACAGAAGCGCAAGGCCGAGCCAGCTGCTCCTGGTGAAGCCTTGGCTGTGGTTCAAGGAAAGTTCAAGGGGAAGCCCAAAGGGCTGTGGAACCCCAAGAAAGTAAAAGATCAAGATGGAAATGACATGTTGGATCTGCCGTGCCACATCCACACTAAAAAATATGAAGAGGGTAATTTCATTTATCCGAAGCACACCACTCGGCGGTGTTGACTCCTAATCCAGCAATTCCGAGAGACACAGCCCAAGGAAAAGGAGAAGGGAGCAGATAAGGCTGAGGAGGGGGAAGAGGATGATGATGGTTATCCCCACGTGAATTCCACTCTCATGATTTTCGCTGATGTTGAGAGTAAAAGTCGATTGAAAACCATCAACAGAGAAGTAAACATGGTCGCTTCGGCGACACCCAATTATTTGAAATGGTGCCAGACTGCCATTACATTCGACGAGTCTGATCACCCAGCGCACATAGCCACCCCTGGGAGGCAAGCACTGGTGGTCGACCCGATGGTCAAAGGCACCCGACTGACAAAGGTCCTGATGGATGGTGGCAGTGGCCTGAACATACTGTATCCAGAGACGTTGAAGGGAATGGGTATTTCGATGTCCAGACTCAGCAAAAGCAATATGAGTTTCCATGGGGTCATTCCAGGCAAGAAGGCTTCATCACTCGGCCAAATTGCTCTCGACGTGGTTTTCGGTGATTCCAAGAATTACCGCAAAGAAAGGTTGACATTTGAAGTTGTGGATTTCCAGAGTGCCTATCATGCTATTCTGGGCAGGCTAGCTTATGCTCATTTTATGGCTCAACCATGCTACGTGTACCTCAAATTGAAGATGCCTGGTCCCAAAGGGGTGATCACTATCTCTGGTAATCGGAAGAAGGCAGAAGAGTGCTTCCAGAAGGGTTCAAAGATCGCCGATGCTCAGATGGCTGTAGTAGAATTGCAAGAATACCAGAAAAATGCAGATCCGAGTGATTTGTTGCGAGCCAAGAAGCCAGCCACAGATTCAGCATTCCAGTCGTCCGGTGAAACGAAGTCGATTCACATTCACCCAACAGACCCCAATGCTACTCCGACACACATTTCAACCACACTCGACTCCAAATAGGAAGAAGCGCTCATCCAGTTCCTCCGTGAGAACTCGGACATCTTTGCATGGAAGCCTTCTAACATGCCAGGTGTTCCCAGGGTACTGGTTGAGCATCGTTTGTGAGTCGACCCAAAAGTGAAACTAGTCAAAGAACATCTTCGATGGTTCGCCGTACAGAAGAGAAAGGCAATCGGTGAAGAGGTGGCTCGGCTTTTGGCAGCTGAGTTTATCCGAGAGGTTTACCACTCTGAGTGGTTAGCCAATGTTGTCATGGTCCCAAAGAAGGACGACTCACTTCGCATGTGCATTGACTTCAAGCATATCAATCGGGCCTGCCCAAAAGATCACTTTCCTCTCCCTCGCATCGACCAGATAGTCGACTCGACTGCGGGGTGTGAGCGTTTGTCCTTTTTGGACGCCTACTCTGGGTACCACTAGATCCGTCTGTACGGACCCGACGAGATAAAGACAGCTTTCATCACCCCGTTTGGGTGCTTCTGTTATGTCACAATGCCATTCGGTTTGAAGAACGCTGGAGCCACATTCATGCGGATGATTCAGAAGTGTCTGCTCACTCAGATCAGTCGAAATGTGGAAGCATACATGGATGACATCGTGGTCAAGTCACGTAAAGGTTTTGACCTACTGACTGACCTTGCTAAAACCTTTGCCAGCCTCAGAAGGTATGATATCAAACTCAATCCATCAAAGTGCATGTTTGGAGTTCCGGGCGGAAAATTACTCGGTTTCCTAGTTTCCGAACGAGGGATCGATGCTAACCCAGAGAAAGTGGGTGCTATACTCCGAATGAAACACCCTGTGTGTGTGCATGATGTCCAGAAGCTTACTGGTTGCTTGGCCGCCCTAAGTCGATTCATTTCTCGCCTTGGTGAAAAGGCGCTGCCTCTTTACCAACTGATGAAGAAATCATATAAGTTCGAATGGACCCCAGAAGCTGATGCAGCATTTGCAGAGCTAAAAGCCATGCTTTCCACCCAGCCGGTGCTTGCTTCTCCGATCAGCAAAGAGCCTTTACTGCTTTATATAGCAGCCACTGGACAAGTCGTCAGTACAGTACTTACGGTCGAGCGGGAAGAAGAAGGAAAAGCTTATAAAGTTTAGCGCCCAGTTTATTATATTTCTGAAGTCCTGACTCCGTCAAAGCAGAGATATCCGCACTACCAGAAGCTCGTCTATGGGATTTACATGACCACGAAGAAGGTTGCACACTATTTCTCTGATCACTCTGTTACAGTCGTCAGCGACGCTCCATTGTCAGAGATTCTGCATAACAGAGATGCAACTGGTCGAGTGGCAAAATGGGCGATTGAACTCCTTCCCTTAGATATCAAGTTTGAGGCAAAGAAAGCTATCAAGTCCCAAGCAATAGCAGATTTCCTCGCTGAGTGGATCGAACGGAAACTACCGACTCAAGTTCACTCAGAGCACTGGACCATGTTCTTTGATGGATCCAAAATGCTGAATGGTTCTGGTGCTGGGGTAGTACTGGTATCCCCCTGAGGAGACGAGCTCAGATATGTCCTCCAGATTCACTTTGATTCCTCCAACAATTAAGAAGAATATGAAGCACTCCTGTATGGGTTGCACATGGCCATCTAACTCGGCGTCCGTCGCCTCATGGTTTACGGCGACTCAGATTTGGTAGTCAATCAAGTGATGAAGGAGTGGGACGTCAGAAGCCCAACCATGACTAGTTACTGCAACGCAGTGAGGAAGCTGGAAAAGAAGTTTGAGGGGTTAGAGCTCCATCACATACCCCGACTGAAAAATCAAGCAGTCGATGACTTGGCAAAGATAGGTTCCAAGAGAGAAGCCATTCCCAGCAATGTGTTTTTGGAGCATATTCACACACCGACAGTTCAGGAAGATCCTTTTACTGAAGAGCCCCCGCAACCTAAGAGCGCCACAGACCCGACTAAAGTCGAGGTCCCAGCCGTGGTTAACCTGATCATGGAGGTTCTGGCCATTACTCCCGACTGGATAGTGCCATACATTGCGTACATCCTTAGGAAAGAACTCCCAGAGGACGAGGAAGAGGCTCGACAGATCGTCCGTCGATCCAAGGCCTTTACTGTGATAAGAGGACAACTGTTTAGGGAAAGCGTGACTAGAGTCGGTCAGAAATGCATAACACCAGAAGAAGGTCGAATGATCCTCAATGACATCCACTCGGGGACCTGTGGTCACCATGCGTCCTCTCGGGGCATCGTGGCTAAAGCATACCGAGCTGGATTCTATTGGCCACGAGCAAATGAAATGGCGAAAGATATAGTCGACAGATGTGAAGGCTGCCAGTTTTACTCCGACATGTCTCACAAGCCAGCGTCAGCCCTGAAGACCATCCCCCTTGTCTAGCCCTTTGCTGTTTGGGGACTAGATATGGTTGGACCACTGAGAACTGGTAGGAGCGGCTTCACTCATGTGCTCATTGCAGTCGACAAGTTTACCAAATGGATCGAAGCTAAACCTATCAAGAACCTTGAGGCCAGCACCGCTGTCAGTTTTATCAGAGAATTGACATTCATATATGGAGTTCCACACAGCATCATCACGGACAACGGGTCGAACTTCAATTCTGATGAGTTTAGAGCTTTCTGTGCTTCTCAAGGCACACGAGTCGACTATGCTTTAGTCACTCACCCACAGTCGAACGGACAAGCAGAAAGAGCCAATGGCCTAATTCTCAAAGGACTGAAACCCCGGCTAATGCGTGATCTCAAACACGCAGCAGGCGCTTGGGTTGATGAACTTCCGTTAGTTCAGTGGGGTTTAAGGACAACTCCTAATCGGTCGACCGGGTGAACTCCTTTCTTCTTGGTCTATGGAGCCAAAGTTGTTCTGCCAAGTGACTTGCTCCACAACGCACCCCGAGTCAAGCTCTTCTCCGAAGAGGAAGTAGAGCAGGCCCGGCAAGATTCAGTCGATCTCTTAGAGGAGGAAAGAGAGATGGCCTTGATCCCGTCGACCATTTATCAGCAAGACTTGCGTCGATTCCATGCCAGAAATGTGAGGGGTCGAGCCTTTCAAGAAGGAGACCTGGTTCTTCGAGTGGATCAACAGAAACCACACAAGCTCGCCCCGGCTTGGGAAGGCCCCTTCATCATCACCAAAGTCCTCCACAATGGAGCATACCATCTTTACAGTGTTGAGCATCAGAAAGACGAGCCACGGGCTTGGAACGCGGAGCTGCTCCGCCCCTTTTATACTTAAGCACTCATTCGAATAAAATGTAATAAGAAGTACCTTTGTAATTTGTTCGTCAAAGGCAAGAGCTTTTCAGTCTTCTCGCATGAGTGTTGTTGCTTTTATTTACCTCTAAAATCCCCAGTGGGTGGGCTTAGCCGCGAATCCGTTTCGCCTAAGTTCGAAAGAAAATCCTACCGAGTGGTGAGCAATCCCCCCACTCGGAGGCTTAGCTGCAGTCCAGTACTGGCCTAAGTTCTCTCACTCGGAGACTCAGCTGCAGTCCGGTACTCGCCTGAGTTTGAAAAAAATCCTACCGAGTGGTGAGCAATCCTCCCACTCGGGGGCTTAGCTGCAGTCCAGTACTCGCCTAAGTTCTCTCACTCAGAGACTTAGCTGCAGTCCAGTACCCGCCTAAGTTTAAAAAATCCTACCGAGTGGAGAGCAACCCTCTCACTTGGAGGCTTAGCTGCAGTCTAGTACTCACCTAAGCCCTCCCACTCGGAGGCTTAGCTGCAGTCCGGTACTCGCCTAAGTTTAAAAAATCCTACCAAGTGGAGAGCAACCCTCCCACTCGGGGGCTTAGCTGCAGTCTAGTACTCGCCTAAGCTCTCCCACTCGGAGGCTTAGCTGCAATCCAGTACTCGCCTAAGTTTGTAAAATCCTACCGAGTGGGGAGCGACCCTCCCACTCGGAGGTTCGGAGCTACGACACAAGTACAATGTGCGCTCCATCCCTATCCGCAAGGACGACGAGGTGCAGGTCGACTGCAACCTTCTCCTTCGGAGCTACGCCACAAGTACAATGTGCGTTCCATCCCTATCCGCAAGGACGCCGAAGCGCAGGTCGACTGGAGCCACCACTTCAGAGCTAGATCTCCAGCGCAAGGACTATTCCGAGCAGTTAACAAAGTCCATTCGAAGGCAAAACGCAAGCGTATTCAGAGATAAACCAAATTCAGATAAATCCTAAAGTTCCAAGCAGCAAACCAAAAGTATTCGAGCGTCAAGACCGAAGGAGTTTAACGGTTACAGCAACCACTCGGCATTCCGAGGCAAATTTAAAGCAGATTCAAGTCTCATAAGTTTGTTCACTCGGTAGGAGGAGGGTTGGTAGGCTCGACGAATTCGTCCAGGTCGATCCCATCCGCGATCCGAGTAGCAGCAGCGATGAAAGTTTGGAAGTCATGCTTTTTGGTGTTAGCAACCTTGATCGCAGCCAGCTTGTCTTCACGAGCCTCCTTGTAGTGGACTCGCACCAAGAACAGCGCCACGTCGGCACCACACCGGGCGGAGGACTTCTTCCATTCTTGCAGTCGGTCAGGGATCTCGTTCAGTCGAGCCATCAGGGATTCCAGGTCATTTTGAAGCGTCGCCCTTGGCCAAAGCGATGAGTCGATTCGGGAGACTACCTCCTTCAGGCGCACGAGGTAGCTTGTGGCGCTGGCGATATAGGACTCCAGTCGGAGCACGTTCATCGCAGTTTCGTCGCAAACTGGAGAAGCGATAGGGTCCAGACCCGTCTCAACCTTTCCAGTTTCCTCGACAAAGTCTTGACAGAATTCTGCAGCCAAAAATTAATGAGTCGACCGAGCAGGATCCGTTCGCAAGCATCAACACAGTCGGTTTAAAAGAAATACCTTCCAGCGTGAGATAGAGCTTCTTGGCAAGACTCCTCAGATAAGCTTCCGTGTCATTCCTCTTGCGGATCGCGGACACTAGCTTTTCATTCAGGGCAACCTTGTCCTTCTTCAGACTAGTCACTTCACGGTTAGCTTCATTGAGGCAAGATTTCAGCCTGTTCACCTCCCCTTCCAGCGTTGCGACTGAAGCCAGCTTCTGGTCTGCGAGAGCAGTTTTATCTTGGGCTGCATTTTGCGCGGCGGCGAGGTCTGAGTCCTTCTTCTCCAGAGCCAACTTCATTTTCACTGCAAAAGAAGCAATCGAATCAAACAAGAGATCGAAGAAATATATTGAAAGACAGTCGACAGGCAGTTACCTTCCATACCAGCAGCTTCGTCTTGAGCTTTCTTCAGATTCTGCCGGGCCAATTCCAAGTCGAGGTTGAGTTGCCTCTGCTTCTCCTCAAGTTCGGCAAACTTGGAAATAAGAGTACAAGACTTCTACAGAAGGCAAAAGATGGGTCAGTCGACAAGATCAAAGGTTGTTTACTTCCGAGTGAATAAAACCTAAAGAAGTCACTTGAGACCCCAGCCGACTGCACACAGTCGACTGTAATCTCGGGGACTACACCCAGTGGGTGCACTTGGCATGCCCCCGTTGATTAAAACCCAACTCGACCGGTCCGCCCAGATCAAGTCAAAAAAAGTTGTTCAGACCCCAGTCGACTGCCAGCAGTTAACTGCGATCTCGGGGAATACACCCAGTGGGTGCACTTGGCGTGCCCCCACCGGTTCAGATCCTACTCGACCGGTCCGCCCGAGTCGAGTAGAAGAAAAGAAAGAAAGGTAGAACTCAGACCCCAATCGACTGCCAGCAGTCGACCGCGGTCTCGGAGACTACACCCAGTGGGTGCACTTAGCGTGCCCCCACCGGTTCAGATCCTACTCGCCCAGACCGAGTGGAAGAACGCAACTACCAAAGACAACAAAACACCCAGCGGGTGATCTGATTCGACGCAAACAACAGGAGATTGTGTAGAAGAAATTTTTTTGGGTAGCATATCCTCATAGAACAAGAGCAGTCGGAAAGTCTACTTACCTGGACATTGGCCCGAAGAGCAGCGCTGGCATCGTAGGCAGCCTGGCTATTCTCATGCACCGTCTTCACCCGCTCCATCATCACGTCAGCCTGTCGGATGGCTTCTGCAGCCGCTTCCGACTGGTTGTCTGGGACAGGGTAGCTGGTGAAAAAGAGAGCAGACGACCCAGGTGTGGCAGCTTGGAGCTCCGTGGCGTGGAGTTGGACGACTGAAGGAATCACCGGTGTAGTCGACGGTGCGGGGTGCTCACTCGACAAGGGTGCAGCGAAGGTTACAGAGGCCCTGCATGCGTCTTCAGGTTGATGGATGGGTGGTGTTGTTGTTGGCCCTTGCTGAGACATCTTGCCGGCTGCTACCTTCTTGCTCTTCCTGGGCTTAAGAGCCACATCTTCATCATCATCTGGAAGATCGATGATGTTGGGTGGAGCTGCAAGAGAGGTCATTCGACCCCAAGTGAACCACAAGAACGCAATCGACCAAGGAATCAAGAATAAGATCGTAAGAGTTTCTACCTGGGTTAGAGGTAACCGCGTCTTCCATCTCCTCATCTTGGTACTGGAGAGAAGAGGTTCCCGACGTAGCAGCACTGCAAAGACCCGCATCCAGTCGGTTACGTTCTGTTACTCGAGGCGACGAAAAGAACAAGCCACATGATTACCCGGAGATGGTAGGGACGGTCACTTTGATCCTGGGCAAAGCCTTTGGCAGTTTGGAGGAGGTGGCTTTCGATGCTTTCGGCGCTGGAGGCGGCACAACTTTGGGCTGCTTCGGAGCCTTCTCAATCGGCATTGGGGAAGACATCCTGGGACGCTTCGAAGACTGCCCAATCGGCGCGGCCACCAGGCCCGAAGCGCTCGCCGGGTCGTGAGCGTGTTTGGATCTCCTCTCCCTGCGAGGAGGTGAGTCGACCTCTTCGTCATTAGTCGATTTGTCGCCCTCCTCGGCATCCGAGTGCCCTTCGCCGCTCTCGCCCCCGCTCGCTCCTTCCTCGACGTCTTGCTCCTGCACTCCGTTGGGCATTGAGTACATGTCGATGAGGGCCTGAAAAGACAACGATTAAAAGAAATTCAGTCGACCATCAACAAGATGTCACACAGTGAATCGGAAAGATACTTGATAAAACAGAATCATACCTGCTCCGGCTGACGCAAGTGGTCGAATGGAATCACCCTCCTAGACCCCCGAGGGTTGTCTTTGTTGCTGGTGATTCCCATCAACCACTTCTCCAAGGTGTCCTCGCTGACGTCCTCCGGGTGGATCTGAGTGGAATCCTCGAGCCCAGAGTACATCCACATCGGATGATCACGTGCCTGAAGCGGTTGGATGCGTCGACCGAGAAAGACCTCCAGCAGGTCCATCACAGTCACCCCGTCGCGGACGAGTTGGACGACCCGCTCGACCAGCACCTTGACCTGCGCCTTCTCTTCTGGGACCACCTTCAGGGGGGAGGGCTTCTCCACTCGAGCCAAAGAAAAGGGAGGAAGTCCAGTCGACTGACCCGGGGTTGGCTAGTCCTTACAGTAAAACCAAGTCGACTGCCAACCCCGGACCGAGTCGGGAAGGATCATTGCTGGGAAGGTGCTCTTGTTCCTCATCTAGATCCCCAGGCCCCCGCACATCTGGATCACGTGCGTCCTCTCATCACTTGGATTGGCCTTTTTGACCGACTGGGAGCGGCAGGTGAAGATGTGTTTGAAAAGACCCCAGTGCGGTCGACAGCCCAAGAAATTTTCACACATTGACACGAAAGCAGCCAGATAGACTATGGTGTTTGGAGTGAAATGGTGGAGCTGAGCCCCAAAGAAGTTCAGAAAGCCCCGGAAGAAAGGATGGGGAGGCAGTGAGAATCCGCGATCTACGTGGGTGGCGAGGAGAATGCACTCACCCTCCCTTGGCTGTGGCTCGGTCTCGTTCCTCGGGAGCCGCGCCGACTTGTGGGGGATCAGTCCCCCCTCCACCAGGTCGTCGAGGTCGTCCTGGCTGATAGTCGAGCGGATCCTGTCGCCCTGGATCTAGCCTGGCGGCAGGCCGGATCTCGACGAGGATCCGCCCCGGCTGGTCCGCTTGCCCTTCGCCTTCGCGGTCGCATTCTTCGCGCGCTCCAGTGCCACCGTATTCTCTTTCCCATGGTGACGGATCGAGTTCGAGCGAGGGTCCGGCGACGAGAGCAGAAGCGAGCGTGGCGAAGAGGTCGGAGGAAGAAGAAAAGAGAATGGGAGCGCACGGGGCAGAGGCCTGGTCCGGTGCCTTTTATAAGGTCGTTCCCCGAGTGACTGACTGGTGGGCCCAGATGATCTAAACAAATCCTGTAACAGTCGCGCGCGCAGTACGTGGCGAAAAAGGTGGCGCGGAGATCGAGGAGACTTGCCTAATTCGTCCCGATTACCACGGTCTCGCCCGTCTGGCGCGCTTACCTAAATTCGAATCCCGTGAAATCCGCGGAGAGCAGAGCAACTTGCCAGACTGAAAACGCCCTCTACATTATCATTCAGAATTCTACCGTGAAAATTCACTCGACAAAAAACAAGAATGGACCAAGGCGATTGAAAAAGGAGTCGACGTCGTCTCCTCAGTTCATTATTCCAGAACAAGGTATACTCATAGCACAAAGAATGAGTCGGAAGTGTTCCCAACTCCTTCCTCACTCAAACCCTGATCCATTCGGGGGCTAATGATGAAGCTATGTACCTAGGGTAGGGTCATGGATCTGTCCAACATACCCTCCCCAAGGACATCTCTACAAGGAATCAAAAGCAGTCGAAGAGAAACCATCATCCACTCGACCATGAAGATGTGTTCACTCGACAACCAGAAGATGAGAAGCCCTTCACTCTGCAACGGTCGGGGTTTAAGTCATGGCTTTATGGACATTTATAGCACTTTACTTCGGACGTTACCAGTAACGCTCCTCCTTTATGAACATTGAACCCTGTGTAACGGAGGGGAGCAGGGGTCCTGGCGCACTCTATATAAGCCACCCCCCTCCTCTGGGACAAAGGTTCACACCCCCTGTAACACACACGCATATAATCCAGTCGACCGCCTCCGGGCTCTGAGACGTAGGGCTTTAACTTCCTCTGAGAAGGGCCTGAACTCGTAAAACTCGCGTGTACAACTCCTCCATAGCTAGGATCTTGCCTCTACATTCCTACCCCCCCCCTATTCTACTGTCAGTCTTAGAACCACGACACCACCCGAACACGGGACTAAGCCTTCAATCTTGTATCTTCATAGTCCAATAGTCCGGCCAAAGTATGTAGTCCGGCTATCCGAGGACCCCCTAATCCAAGACTCCCTCAGCGACTACTCCAGCCGCGACACCGGGGGCGCTCCTACGGCGACACCCATCCAGGCGTTGTAGGACGTTGACATGCTGTAGGAGGGCTCCACTGTGGCGCTCCTTCGGGCGACACACACGGCGCAACGATGGTCCATAGTGGTAGCGACGATGTTGTCCGGCGCATCTCCTTCAGGTGTGTCCGCTGCAAAGTTCCCCGGCCATGGCGTGGCACGACAATGGCGGGAGGCGGACGTGGGTCGGGGCCGATTCGGCTGACGCGAGCTTGGGATGGATGGCAGGGGGTCCGACCACTGCATGGCGTCGTGTGACGACCGAAGGAGGCGCGTCGGTGAAGGAGCGTTGAGGCCAGGGTCAACGGAGGTTTAGAAGCGGGAGGTGGATGTGGTGAAAGTTCCCTCCCGCCAAAGCGTTGGCTCGTTTGTGGTATCTCGTAAAATTGGCCCTCGTATTATAAATATAGTGGATTGGGGGCTCGTTTTCCAAGCCCCCTTAAAAAATTACAGATCGGCCTCGTTTACATGATCTGTTTGGGACAAATTTTTCATCAAAAACCGACGGTTATTAGAGCAAGATTAATAAGAGAGTCGGCTGCTGGCTATATACCTACGCAGCCTACACCATGTCATCTAAAGTCTTCACAAAAGCTTGCATGTGGAGGAAGGCAAAGAAACATACATGATTTGGAGAGAGAGGAGGAAAGACCCGCTATTTAGGGCATGTACAATGGTTGATAAGACAGTCTTATCTTAAGTTTTGCATGTAATTTAAATATGACAAAAAAGTATGTCTACAATGGGTTATATCTTAGCCTTATCTTTAATAACTAGCAACTCCTTAAAACATGGTGAGACAAATTGTGCTAAGAGATCATCTCTTGTTTTATCTTAAATAAGAGAAGACAAGCCTTTTCTTATGAGTTTTCTCTCCTCCACCTCATCATTTATCCTACGTGGCACTCCTAAGATAACACCATTGTACATGCCCTTAGCTTTCACACCTCTGCATGTAGTTTCATCTCCCGTTTCTTGCGCTGTAGCCCGACTACAAGTGAAGCGTTGGCTGCATTCTCTTTTCTTCACATAAGATTTTTGTGACGTGGAGAGGCTTAGGCCTTGTACAATGCTAGGTGCTCAGAGGGTGCTTAAAAAAATAAATTGGGTTTTTTGAAGCACCAATGCTTATTTCTACAGGAGAGACGTTTAATTAAGCGTCTGCCCTGTACAAATAAGCACCGGTGTTTAAGAAAAGTTTGGTTTATTTCTCCACAAGCATCTCTCCTAAACACTTGCATTGTACTTCCTTCGTTTCTTTTTAGTCCGTATATAAGATTTGGTCAAAGTCAAGCTTTGTAGAGTTTGACTAACTTTATATTAAAAAATATAAACATTAACAATATGAAATCAATATTATCAGATGCACCATGAAACATATTTTCATATTATATAGTTTTAGTATTGTAGATGTTTATATTTTTTTATATAAATTTGATCAAATTGACTTTGACCAAATCTTATATACGGAGTAAAAAGAAACAGAGGGAGTACAAGACCTTAAAGCCAGCTGACTAAGAGCTATTGTACTTGCTCTTATAGGAATGTTCTATTTCAAAAATAAATAAATAGCAGTTGCAGCCATTCTACTGGAAGCAGATTCGCCTCCGAAAGATGACCCAATCGATTACGTCAAATGCTGAGAACAAACGTCATTATACAACACCCGCGCGGGCTGCCGCTGAAGATGATGATCCAATCAGTTACGTCACCCCCGTCAAAAGCGACAACACACCGCAGCCCGATTTGGTGGGACCAACAGATAGCTAGGTGCACGACCCGATCGTCCCCGATGACGGAGACGTACGATTAGCCGGAAGAGACCTTCCTTCCTTCCTTCCTTCTGTCATCCCATTTCTTCCGGTCGCCAACTTGGCTCCCATCTCCCCCCGGCGACGCATAAATACCCTACCCGGGAGGGGACGGCTCGCTCACCAGTCACCAAACCAACGCATCAGATACTCATTCAGACGACTCGAGCGACCACTGCCTCTTACTTGTCACGTCCCTGCCACGTACTACGTACTCCTACATCGCAATGGCCGCAGCTGCAGCACCGGCCAGGTCCACGAAAGAAGTGCTCCCGCCTGCACTGGGCGCCGTCTCCGAGCCCCCTCCCCTCTTCGATGGCACCACCAGGTAACCAACCACCTACCACTACTAGTAAGCTTCACTTCTGCATCCATCAGGATCCATTTCACGAGCTGTCGGTTGATTATGTGCGGTGCGACGACGTACGTACGTGAAGACTGTACATTTGCTACATCTGCCCGTTTGCTCAGCGCGCCTGGGTTACCCGGAACTGCAAGGTACTTGCAGGCCGATGCCAAGTCACATCTTCCATCCATCACTGAACCTTGCGTGGAGAAGAAGAACAAACGGAAACCCTGTTCTTTTTTCGTGCGTCGTTCTGTGCAGGGCCTGCAGGAGGAGATCAAGCTGGTCGCCATCAATCTGGAGGACAAGCCAGCATGGTACAAGGAGAAGGTTTACCCACAGGGCACGGTACGTGCCCACACACACCTCACCGACATATATGATCATTCTATACAGATGCCTTTATCGTCTTCCCCCCACTCCATATAAAGGTGCCTTCCCTGGAGCACGACGGCAAGGTCACCGGAGAGAGCTTGGATTTGATCAAGTACATCGACAGCAACTTCCACGGCCCGGCACTGCTTCCTCAAGTAAGATCAGATGATATAGCCCATTCACCGTAGGGAAGAAAATGATGTTTCAGTCTTGCTGTAATCTTTGGATGTGTCGATTGCCAGGATCCCGCAAAGAGGCAGTTCGCCGATGAGCTGATTGCTTACGCT
Source organism: Triticum urartu (assembly GCF_003073215.2). Classification (NCBI taxonomy): domain Eukaryota; kingdom Viridiplantae; phylum Streptophyta; class Magnoliopsida; order Poales; family Poaceae; genus Triticum; species Triticum urartu. The sequence continues at coordinate 458,454,285 of NC_053025.1, read as the reverse complement.
GACGCCTTTACCAAAGCACTCTACTCGCCCTTGATCTCCCAAGTGGCCATGTCAGACGAAGCTGGTAACTAAGAACCATCTCTGCAACTACTTTCCGAATCATAGGAATGCCGTTTCGGATTAGTTCACATTGCTCGAGCGTAATTACATCCTTTTGTTCGACAGTTGCTGCTCTAGACAAGATCGAAGCTGCCTTGTCCAAGTTCAGCGACGGCCCGTTCTTCCTTGGCCAATTTAGCTTGGTATGCTATGCTAATCCATTCGAGCTTAATCCAAATGCCTTCTGCTTTAATTCCCACCGGAATGTTTGTGAGTTGTGACAATGCTTGCTTCAATTTATCTTTGCAGGTGGATATTGCCTACGTGACGATCTTGGAGAGGGTTCAGATATACTACTCTCACTTGAGGAACTACGAGATCGCCAAAGGCAGGCCCAACCTTGAGAGATACACCGAGGAGATGAACATGATCGAAGTGTATAAGCAAACCCAAAATGTCCCGCTGGCCTTGCTTGATGCTGCCAAGAGGCATCTCAAGGCAAATATAACTTTCTCTAATCAAATTCCAACTTCTTTTCTTCGTTCCTTTCGGTTTATACTACCGATACTAACGTATATATCGCTGTGAGTTTTCAGATTGCTTGAAGAAGTGGTAATGTCGCCAAGAATGACGGCGGCTGCCAGGGAACGGCGGCATTTGAGTAGGCCAAGACTGAACTCTCGTCACTGGGAGCTGGGGCTTCTTTTGCCACCATTGTCACAATGAGTTGTATGTGTTTTCTTCCCAATAAAGACACCATGGTTGTAACATGTAAGGGCTATGCTTTTTATGAAACAATAATGTACTCCATCTGTTCTATGTGCATTACAGTTAATTTTGGGCATGGCCACATGGGCACCAGTGTGGTGGATCCATGCTTTCCAACACATCTGCTCTATTTTCAAATTCCAAGTAAAAAAACTGTCCAACGTAAAGCAGAAAAGTAAACAATAGCATACATGTTGTGCATGATAGTGAATGTCTGACATGGTTTGAAGATTTTACAAAAAGGAAGGTAAAGAAAATTTTCACTTGCAAAACTAATCTATAATACATAAATAGTTGATCCCCACTAAGTCTAATTCTCTCAACATGCAGCCCTCCACATCACCAAATGTGCCACGTCATCATCCACTAGAACTATTTTGTAGCACATGCATACCCCAATTTAATTGTTACATCTCCAATAGTCTAACGTACATGCATACTCTTTGTTCACATGTAATTACTTTCGAAAATAATAGCTTTAGATTTAGATCATTTTATTCATATAGAACATATTCAAAATTAATCTTTAAAATCCCGCAGCAACGCGCGGGGAAAATCATCTAGTTATCTAAGATACTGTAAGATCAAGTTAATCAACCGGGGGGGGGGGGGGAATGGAAGATTTCAACAATTTTTTCGAAAGAGCTACTTCAAAAGGGTTAATTCTTTGAAGAAAACAAAGTAATCAGGAAAAAAACAGAACAACACGAACTAATACCGAAGAAGTACTAAAGGAAAACTTAAGCTAGGCAGCAGTAAACTTAAACATACATCCGATCAGAACTGAAACAATGATAACAAAACAGATGATAGCATGAAAACGAAGTAGCAGTATGACTTCTAATGAAGAGGCAGAAACACTTCAATACAACAAAACTGAATACGGAACTAAGCATAGTGCATAGCAACGGGAAAGATAAGCATTCGGAGAAAGTCTTCAGAGAGAGGAGGAGACAAATTCTTTACACAAGGCATATTGCACAAAGTAGAGTTAATAAAAGGAGTGAAGGCACATGATTTGTTGACTCGGATCAAGTTGGCACAACTCTACTTCTAGTTGGAGGGGTTGTGCCAAAGCTCGAAAGACGCGGAAGTCCCCACCCTATTCTCTTTGAGCCAAGCTCACTTAAAACTCACCCAACACTTGCGGTAGATCTTGTGGTGATCTTCAGACCGTCACGAACTTTTTATTCGGCAAATTCACAGGTTGGATGCTCTAAACGAACACTGAACCGTCTCGAAGATGCTCGGTCTTCAAGATTAACAAGTGTTCAGTGAACTTTCTTCAGTGATACTCAATCATTTACCTATTAGCTCTAGGGTTTTCCGCACGTAGGATTTACTCAAAATTCTTCAGGAAGATGGTTTGCTCAGACTTGTCTCGAATCACGCGGAGCAGCCAACCGCAAATGAGTGGAGGTAGAGGCTATTTATAGCCGGGGTCACTACCTGATGGGCCGATACAACCATTGGACAAGACACGCATACCAACATGTTGTCATGAGCTGTCATAATAGTCGGAAATCTGAACTCTCAAATTCTTCGTAGTAGGACAACCTTACAATATGCTTCCTAACTCTTTGGCGAATGAACTCATGTGTTCGCAGAATCACCTTCGACATGCAAGTTTGAAGACTGTGGCTGGAAGGATATTTTCAAGGCTTCAACTATGAAAAGATAGGTTCGATTGACCACACTTAAAGATAGACTGTCTCAGTAACACTTGGAACCCCTTAACACTATGGTTTGTTCTACTGACTCGAAGAAGAATAAAATGAACTAGTAAAGAACTATAAATCTTCACGCCAATTCTACAATGAGCACACCAAACATTTCAGTGTTGTCAAAATATTTTTATGAGTCATACATCATAGGTTAAACCAAATCCTCGCGAAGTTTCACCTGCATATACTCACAAACACATTAGTTCCTTAACCACTTCTGTCATTAATCCGGCAAAACCTACAAGGGGGGCACTATATGCACTTACAATCACCCCCTTTTGGTGATCAATAAAAGTGGTTAAAGTCTCAACAGGGACGAATAAAAGTTGAAGTAAAACTAAGGATTTCGATTCCATTATATAGAGAGAACTCGTCATGAATATGTGCATATTGAAGAATTTTCTTTTGAATGCAAATGCATATGGCATGTTGAAATTGTGGCGAACTCCCCCTATATCGTGGAATCAAAACTAGTAGTGTAATGAGATTTATCATGAAGAACATGACAATGCATAGCAAATTGTGAACTCTGAGTAATGTCAACATGCATATAAGTTTAACATGATAAACATGCATGAAGAATTATGAGTAGTAAAAGTTTAGAGACGCAAAACATAAAGGGTGTGTTTGGTTGGGGAATCAACTATCATGGAATGGAATGGTTCTATTCCCGAGGAATGGGTCGGTTCGAGTCGTGTGTTTGGTAGGAGAAAAAAAAGTAGAATGATTTGGTTCTGTTCCGGTGTTTGATTGGAAGCACGGAATGAAAAATGGAATGCCATAAAATTCAAAATTTTGACAGGATTTCATTTGTATTTTCAAGAAAGACAACATAACAAGATATATTGACAAGCTTGACACATAAATGACAACACACATAACACAAATTTCAACAAGGTGCACATAGTTGACATACATGTCTACTTCACATACCAAATTTCCAAAAGCAACTAAAGTGCAATAGAGCCATACATGTCAAGTTCACATACTTGACAACAATACATGTCTCATACGAATTCTCCAAAAGCAACCAAAGTGCAACCATACATGTCAAGTTCACATACTTGACAGCCATACAACCATATTGAATTTAGAAGTTCTTCTTCACATACCTACTCACCCAAACAACTTTGTTGGTTTGGGAAAGTTTCATGAAGGCTCTTGCAGTCTTGAAGTTGTCCACAAGATGAGCATACTAGTGGGCTAGGTGCTCTTCATTAAAATCTGGCAATGTGGAGACTTCATCCCAAAGGTCATCGGGTATATCATCATCATCTCCACTAGACTTCACAAGCGCTCCAGCCACAAGTTTGAACCCATCTTTGAGAGTGATAACTAGTGGATCATCAACAACGTGCTTTACCTTGGCCTTCTTTTTGGGTGGTGCTTTGGGGTGAGAAGACTCAACAACATTTGGTGATGTGTTAACCTCACCATTCTCCTCGCCTTCGTGATTAATAGAAAGAAGATCATTACCAGACCTAGCATTCAGCCCCTTAGCCCCGGTTGTCCCATAAATGGAAGACATGACATGATAGTATTCCATTGAGGTATTCAAGAATGGGGCATCAGCTTTGTCGGTCTACAAACAATGTGCAAATGATTAGCATAATGCAGAGATAAAATGGCATTAGATTTGTGGGTGAGAAGCATACCATACAATGCCCTGCATAGTGCTCATCGCGAGCCTAATTGTGCAAGTATCTTCATCCGATAGAAGTTCACTTAAATTCTTCAAATTGACTACCCTTCCCCAAATCTTCCTCTACTTCTTGAGATGGTCTCTGTTTTGATCCCCGATGACAGCTAGCTTGAACTGCTCATTCAAAACAGCATCACAATGTCTATTGTGCACATCCCTGAATCCACTTGAAGTTCTCTTCCCATCAGCAACAAGACTAGCAAAAAAACCGAAGCATGGTTTTGGTCATGGAATTGATCCATACAATGATCCCAGCTCTTCCGGAATTTCCACTTGCAGTAGTGATTTCAACACTCCCGGAGTCCATTTCTGTCCATCCAAGAAATAAATTTAAATGTAGTTGCATCAACATCACAAATACATGGTTCAAATATAGTAAATGATACAATATCTAGCCATCAAATAGATTCAAAGGTAGTTGCATAAACACCACAAATACATGGTTCAAATATAGTAAAAGATACAATCTATCCAACCATCAAATAAATTAAAATGTAGTTGCATAAACATCACAAATACATGGTTCAAATGTAGTAACTGGTACAATCTGCCCAGCCATAAACATCACAGATACATGGAGTGTGCCACACTCATAGATTAGCATACATTAGTTGTCCATCTTTCCACATTTGTAGCTGCCATTTGTAGCCTACGGTCCACCATGATCCTAGTGTCACTTGCTAGTTGCCTTGATGTTCGAATTGGTCGGATGGTCCATGTCACTTCCGGTATAATAAAGTCATCAATCCCTTGTGATAGTGCATAATTGTGAAGAACACAACAAGCTATAACAATGTCAACTCAAGAACAAGAGTCGACCGAATAAGAATTTGTGAAGAGGTAGTCGTTGTTGAGGCCAATGGTGGACGGTGCTTGATGACCGGAGGTGAAGGAGGACAAGGACTTTTGCGGTAATTCTGCGCGACGTGGTAAAAGGTCGGCTTTCAGCTAGACGGGCCAGAGGTACAAGATGGTGCACTTTGGACGATGAGTGTCGGCTTGATCGGCCGCCGCCGCCTTCTACATCTTGTATGCCTTCTCCTTTGCCTTGGGGCCCCGGCCTTGCATAGTGCATACACGACCTTGCAGGCGAACACATCCGGGCCTGGGTCCTACATATGCGACCTTGCAGGCGAACATCGTCATCGGCTCCTCCGACAACTCTATCGTGTCGACGAACGACGGAGCGGAGGGAGGAGATGATGATCGGGACGTAAGGAGCAGGAGAGGACAGGCTTTCACACGGGAGGAGGGGCGTGATTGTGCGAATGCGCAGGCTCCACTAGTCGATTTGGGTGGGTCCATGTTATCGAAATTTGTTGTGGCGGATGTTGAAACTCCGTGAAATCTCCTATGAGTTGATTTCAGTTTGTGGGATTTCTGGACCAGTTCATACATTTTTTGTGACCAACATTAGATGGGTAAGAATGCGTGAACCGTTCAATCCAGACATTTGCGAGAGGTTTGGTCCGCACTAGAGTTGCCCCGACGGCTCTAAGATGGGGCGTTGCTGGAGTTGCTCACAGGTAACTTTGTTTAATTCTACCCCGCAAAAAAAACTTTGTTTAATTCTCCCCCGCAAAAAAAGGAAAAGAAACTTTGTCTAATTCTAAGGAAAATAAAAGTAGATTTGTGGTTGTGGGTAATACGGTGGTTTGTTGCAAACGAGACGTTTCACTCAAACACAGCACACCCCAACCAACCCCAAAACCGATCAGCAGCTATGACAATAAACAAAGAAGAAAAAAAAGCCGAAAGCATGGGCAGCATGGCGCGCCTCCTCCCCGACTCCCGCTCCGCCTCCGCCTCCGCCTCCTGGACCTCTTCCCTCTCGAGCGACCTCGCAACTGCCGCCGCCACCGCTGCCACCGCAACCTCCTCCTCCGCGATGCCGCTCGCGGCCCCATTCCCCGGACTCGGCGTGCCGCTCTCCGACGCCGACCTCCGCACCACCGCCTACGAGGTCCTCGTCGCCGCCTCCCGCGCCACCGTCGGCAGGCCCCTCATCTACATCCCCCAGTCCGCCCCCTCCTCCGCCAGCGCCCGTTCCACCTCCTCCACATCCACCTCGACCTCCTCCTCGTCGTCGTCCTCCGGCCTGCAGCGTTCGCGGACGTCGACGGCGGCCAGCAAGGTGAAGAGGTCGCTCGGGCTCAGCCCCTCGGCGTCATCTAAGGCCGGGACGGAGGCGCCGCGGAGGCCAGAGACGGTGATGGAGCTGGTGCGGGTCAATTTACGTGTCACGGAGCAGGCCGACTCGAGGATCCGCCGCGGGCTTCTCCGCATCGCCGCCGGCCAGGTCGCATCTCGCTTCCTCGAAATGTGGCTTCCCTTTATTTATTTTCGATTGTTTGTCTCGCTGGTTGTTGCAGTGTCGGTGGGCTTCACAGTTGTATTAGATCTCTCGTCTGGGTTCGTGTTAGCCTGTCATTGGTGTGTGATTGGTAGGCCAAATAGTGTGATCGTTGAGCGGCCAGTGGCTTGTCTAAGTTTGGTGATCTTGAGATTGGGAAGATCATATGGAATTTACTTTCCTTGAGGTATTATATTGGTTAAGATCGCAACTGATATGTGGTGACCAGCTGCTTTTTTATAAGGTAGAGTAATTAAGTGGAAAGGAATTTGCTCGTTTTTTTTTGCTGCATGACAATTTAATACAGTGATATATTGCATGAATCATTGATGCAAGTACCTATTCCCTTCTTCATGGTCTCTGTCCTTTGGCAGCCTGTACTTTATGCTCCAATGGTTGCTTAATGATGGTGTTTTCTTGCTTTTACATGGGGCCTGACCGCCTGAGTGCAGACATAGGCTCCAATTATGACCGGTATTGGCAACGGAGAAAAATTGTCCATGTCAACCTGGTATTCGGTTCTGCATATAAGAGTTTTTTTAGATAATGTTGTGGGTGTAATATGAAATCAAACAAGCAGTGATATTCATTTTTTTTTCATCCCGTCAAGCTCTGAGTGTAAATTTGCTAATTGTGTTTCCTAAGGTGAACTGTTCAAACTTCAGTTGCGGTGTTTAGCAGTTATGGTATAAGTTATCTGATACAATCACTGTGAACTGTCAAGAATAATTTGCCATTGGATATTTTCATGGACTTGTATCAGTCGTTCATTCTTATCACTGTCAATACTTCAGTCATTCCATGTAAGGAAAAAGATACTTCAGTTATTCACTGCTCACATAGCATTTTGGCAACAATAACCTGAATAGATTAGCAGAAACTGAGCATTGAAATCATAACCAATATATGCTCTACCTGTGAGATGTGGACCCACTGAAAAATGGAATTTAATATTTATATCCCTCTCGTTAAGATTTGTTTGGGTACCTTTGATTCTTATTTTGTTCTGATTTCAGGTCATTATTGACATGCAAAACCTGAAATGCATGTCTCCTTTTAGACATATCAGACATGAACTGTATGTTAGTTTTTTTTTTCAAGATAGAGCTAAGTTGGTACGACATTCTTGTTTGTTCTGGACTTGTCAAGCTCTAACACTGGCAGTCATTCTATTTTAGGAAGTGAATTGCTTTGAGCACCATTAACTTGTATAGTTGAGCCACCGTCATCTATGTGAACTTATTCATGTAAAACAATAGAGATCTCTGTCATGTACAAAAATAGTTTGACCATTAAGATTAATTCCACCTTTTCTTCTTCAAGCAGCTAGGTAGACGTGCAGAATCAATGATTTTGCCCTTAGAGTTTCTGCAGCGATCTAAAGCATCAGATTTCCCTGATCCACATGAGTACGAGGCCTGGCAGTTTAGGAACTTGAAGCTTCTTGAGGCTGGTTTGCTGGTTCACCCACTTATTCCCTTGAGCAAATCAGACATTTATGCACAGACATTGCGAGAGATAATAAGTAGAGCATATGATAAGTCACTTAAAACCGAGAAGAACTTGGAATCGATGCAGGAACTATCCAGTGCGGTGAAGTCCCTTGCTGGTAGGTCCCTAGGTGGAATTTCTGATGAATGTCACTGGGCAGATGGCTTTCCATTCAATCTTCATATCTATCAAATGTTGGTAGAAGCTTGCTTTGATTGTGAGAATGGTACTGTGGTTGATGAAATTGATGAAGTGATGGGGTTATTGAAGAAGACTTGGGTTATTCTTGGGATTAATCAGATGCTTCACAATCTCTGCTTTACCTGGGCGTTGTTCAACCATTTTGCCACATCAGACCAAGTAGATATGGAGTTACTTTCTGCTGCAGAGAATCAATTAAGTGTAGTTGTAAAAGATGCAAAAACCACAGAAGATCCAGATTACTGTGACATATTGATCTCCATTTTAAGTTCCATAACGGGTTGGACAGAGAAAAGATTGCTAGCTTACCATGAAACTTTCAATGCTAGCAATATTGTTTCGATGCAAGGTATTGTCGCAATAGGAGTCTCAGCTGCGAAGATTCTTCTTGAAGATATATCTCAAAAATACCCTGGTAAAAGGAAACAAAAGACTGATGTGGTGCGTGGCAAGATTGAAACCTATATACGGTCCTCGCTCCGTACTGCTTTTGCTCAAGTAAGTTTAAACTGTGAATTGTTCTGCTGGGCTCACTTCACTCAAAGGACGAATAATGCAAGTCTCATACTCATTTATTGTTACTATCACCATTTTCTTTTATGTCACCATGAGACAATGGTTTTTAAACGTGCTACAAAATTGGACATTAAACATCACTGATCACTGTCAGCATTACTAATCTGCGTATTTATAGTTTTAGGGAGCGTTAAAAAATGCTTGATCTTAATATTGGCCTGTTGACACTCGTTCTGGTGTTCATGCCAGTAATATGCATTGATTCTGACGCTCTGTTGATTTGTGCAGAGAATGGATGAGGCAGACTCAAAGCGATCATCAAGGAATCCTGTGCCAGTTCTTGCAATCCTCGCGAAGGATATTAGTGACCTTGCTTCGAAGGAGAAAAATATCTACAGTCCAATACTGAAGAAATGGCACCCGCTTGCTTCTGGTGTTGCAGTTACAACCCTTCATTCTTGCTTTGGTAATGAGCTGAAGCAATTTATGGTTGGGCGTACAAAGTTCACACCAGACACGGCTCAAGTGCTTAACGCTGCTGACAAGTTAGAGAAGAATCTGGTTAATATTGCAGTTGAAGACTTTCTGGATAGTGATGACGGAGGCAAGTCATTGATTAGACAGATGCCACCGTATGAAGCTGAAAATGCAATTTCTGCTCTGGTCAAAGGTTGGATGAAAGAACGAGTGGACAAACTTAAAGAATGGGTTGACCAAAGTTTACAGCAGGAGGTGATCCTACTCAATGTCCCATACCGTATCTATACTTCTATAGTAGTAACCATGCAAATTCAGTTATTTAGCCTTTTACAATGTTATTCATATTTGCTATTATATCAGATTAGTCTATTTCTGCAGCTGGTCTATTTCTGCAGCTGGCTGATGCACGTTATAAACTACTAGTGTTGTACTTTAATATGGATAATAGAAGGTGCATTTTCCTATGTTGCAATTGCATATCTTTCCTGAGTGATTAGCATATTTTGATATGCAGCCATTCTCAACCATCTATTGGATAGTCGATATCATTGAATGCCAAGAGCTCTGTCACATTATTTTGCGCAATGCTGTATAGTCTGGTATCACTACAGAATAACCGTACCACTATGCCAGTATTCTTCTAATTTTGTGAATCTGCATGCAGACATGGAATCCAAAAGCTAACAGGCAGAGCTTTGCTCCTTCTTCCATGGAGATGCTAAGGATGGTTGATGAAATTTTAGATGCGTTTTTTCAGTTGCCCATATCAATGCACTCTACTTTGATTTCTGATTTAACAGCTGGACTAGATGGGATTCTACAGTATTATGTCTCGAAAGCGAAAGCTTGCCATGGTATGTCTGAGCATGAAGCTTATTTTCCCGTAAAATTATTTCAATTTACCGAGGGTGGATTCATTTAGCATTGGTGCACAGGGACCGAGAGTACTGCTACTCCACAACTGCCTCATTTAACAAGATGCGACGTTGGATCCAAATTATTCAAGAAAAAGGAAAAGCCACATGCTCTTCTGAATCGCGGATCGCAAGTTGGATCTTCTACTGGAAAGTCGGAAGGATGTGATCTTTCTGAACTCTGTGTACAAATAAATACATTCCATTACATCCGGACTGAGGTGGAGAATCTGAAGAAGAAGGCGAAAAAATGTTTGCGGAACAGTGAATTATCTCAGGATGGTATTGGCACCACTGACGGAATGAACATCAAGTTTGAGCTATCCCAGGCAAGTTGCCAAGACGGCATCCGTCAGCTGTGTGACGCAACAGCACATAAGGTGGTATTCAGTTATTTGAGTCATGTTCTCTTGGACATGCTGTATGTTGGTGGTGCTGCGTCAAACAGGGTGGAGCCTTTGTTGAGAGAACTTCACTCTACCCTTGGGGTGATATCTGGCATAATGCGTAATGAGCCGCGGGACCATCTCATAACCGCGTTGATGAAAGCTTCCTTTGATGGGTTCCTGCTGGTGCTTCTTGCTGGTGGACCTACACGTGCTTTCACCCTTCAAGACGCTCAGATCATAGAGAATGATTTCAGAGCCCTCAGAGGATTGTACTTGGCAAATGGTGATGGCCTGCCACATGAACTGGTTGACAAGGCTTCATCGGAGGTGAAGAGCGTTCTGCCACTCCTACGAACAGATACAGAATCCCTCATCCAGCGTTTCAAGCAAGTGATTACTGAACGCCAGGGATCTCCAACCAAATCTAGCTTCCCGAAACCTCCTCGTGTGCCCGCCCAGTGGAGCGCAAATGACCCGAACACTATCCTGCGAGTTTTGTGCTACCGGTATGATGAGGCGGCCACAAAGTTCCTCAAGAAAACATACAAGTTCCCGAAGAAGCTTTGATATGTGTATGCGTGCTGCCTACCGCCTATGCAAAATTGAGGTAATAAGGAAACTCTTCCAGTTCTCATGTTTGTGCTGCGTCCGCGCTGATATGTGTGTGTGTGTGTGTGTGTGTGTGTGTGTGTGTGTGTGTGTGTGTGTTCATAAGACGAGTTAGTTTTGCCGATCCTGGCGTTTTTGTAGAAGTGTCAGCTTGCTTGCTTGCGGATATCTTGGAATAAAGCATATAGTGAATAAGCACAATATGATCACACAAGTGTTGGGCATAAACTGTATAGAGGAACGGATGATATGTTTTGTGCTGCGCACCTGTAATATCTGAGTTGTTTGAAATTGTTGCTGCTTGTGTGTTCTTTTATCTGCTGGCAGAAATTAACATGAGTTACTTTTTGACTCCTATGAAGGAAGGCATTCTGAAAAGTACTCCCTCCGTCCCATAATGTAAGACATTTTTTTACACTAACATCTTACATTATGGGATGGAGTAGGAGCTCTAAACTTACCAGAAGTCAGAAATAGCATAAATCTATTAAGAATTACGGTTTATCCATCTGAAGGTACATTTACATTGGGTGACTAGCAAATACAACTCGTACGTTGGAAGGTACTGGCTGGAATTCTTATCTCCTGGCCATGTGGTTTAACTTGGCATCTGCAAGCAAACATCACAGCATTCCATCCACTGAAACTGCACAATCATCACGCTGTTCTTGTATGCGTCCTTCCTACGCATGATAGTTGCAAATGTTGCCGAATCCCATGTACTCGTGCCGCGCCATCTTGTGAGTCGTCTTGGAGATGCCGACTCCACCTGAAGACAGTAGATTTAAGAGCTTCTTGTATTGGGTATGAGACCACGTAACCTGAATGGAATGGTTGCAGTGAGAGGGAAACCGGTAAAGGTACCTAGAGAAATCGCGCTGACGAAGATCATGGAGGACAATATGAAGATGATAAATGATGCCCGCCCTAGCCAATTGACCAGTTTCCTTGCGACCCGCTGGCCAACAATCGCGGCAACAAATGTCAGGCTAGTGAAGAAGAGAGCTGCACAAATTTCAGACAAAAATAGTAAGATAGCAGTGCATGATCACTACCCCCATAGGAGAAACAGAGAAAGAGACAGTACCGTACGGTACAGGGAACCGTTTCAGGAGGTAGTATTCCACGGCCGCCATGGAAGATGAGAACATCATCGCAAAGCTGCCCGTCGCACTCGAGACCTGCACCAGTGTAATGGCACATACCAACAGCTCAAATATGCGATGAATGAATGAATGAAAAGTACAAATAGAACACCATCAAATGGTTGAAGCATCTGGTAAACAAAGTTTTTGTTTCTGCGATGAACAAAGTATTTTTTCTCTTTTTCACCTGAGGATGGATACCGAGCTCCAGGAAGAGAGGCCCCATGACGACGCCCCCACCGACCCCAAGCAGACCGGCAAGGACACCGGCGGTGACACCAAACAAGCAGTATACTAATATCTGATGAGCTTTCGGGCTGGTTTGATTGTTTGCTCTTGATGATAGCGCCCTCTTCCCTTGCACCAAACCTGCTGCCTGGTACATGGACACTCCAACTGACACCGGGATCTGCTTACATATCCAACAGGTAAGGAGCTGTGTTAGTGTAACACGGGAGGGATGGCTGTAATATGAAGCGCTGACTACGAGATGATACAAGATGACAACAATATGTATGTTAGGCCCTGTTCGGTAATCACCCGCTTCCAGAATCTGCGGAGAGGGGAAACCGCAGCTCCGCCAATTCCGCTCCTGGAGTTGTGGAGCGGAGCGGTACCGAACAGGGCCTTAGTTGTTGCAGCGAAGATGCAAATCGAAAGCGAAGACAAAAAGGATGATGGTTACAACCTGCGAGAGAATTGCTTTCAAGTCTATAATACACAAATAGTTGATCCACATTAAGTCTAATTTTCTCAGCATGCAGCCCTTCACATCATAAAATGTACCACTTCATCATCCACTATAATTATTTTGTAGCACATGCATACCTCAATTTAATTGTTCCATCTCCAATAGTCCAATGTACATGCATACTCTTTGTTCACATATAATTACTTTAAAAAATAATAGCTTTCGATTTAGATCATTTCATTCGTATAGAATGTATCCAAATTAATCTTTAAAATCTTGCAGCAACGCGCGGGGAAATCACCTAGTTATACTAGATAGTGATGACATTTTCAGGCAGTTTAGCCATTGGCATAGAAACTTCCTTGAATCCCAGAACCATAAAAGTCGTAACTGCGGATCAATTTTGTATGGAATGTGGTTGATTAATGAGGTGAAGAAACGCAGTTAGGTTTACCTGGAGGACAGTCAAAACCCAGTACCATGTGGAGCAAGTTGCCACGTAGTTCTGCGTGCATGAAAGAATAAAGTGATGTGCTACCATGCGTCATGCAAAACAGTAAATAAGATCATATAAAATACTAACCTATGATACTATGTACTATGGAGTTGCAATATGCATGATATTAGTGTATGATACTTTGCACTACGGATAACCTAAGGATTACAGTTTCTCCGAAAACAGTACTAAAAGCAATTCTAACAAACACCTCAAACACCTACAACTCCCAAAAGGACTTCAATTATTACTCTGGCAGACCCCCAAAAGTTTTTGGGGCCTCCCAAAAATTATCATCTAGCTCCTAATACTCGGGGAAGTTTTGGGCATCTCAATCCCACTCCGAAACAAGAAAATGCCGTGGCAGAAATTTCACTGCCCGGTCACTACCTTCTATCATCATCATCGGAACCATCGCCGTCCCTCCTCCTCCCACCGGAGACACCACATGCCATCCGAGACGAGTATCCTCGCTTCCACTATTCCCAACCACATGAGCTGAAACTCTCTTCACCACCGTTGCCGCACGTGTAGCCGTTTAGGGAGGCAATGTTGCGCCATGCCGTGCCACGAGCTTCAGCAAGGCGGAGAATCAGCTCAATCCCCCATACACACTTCCCAGCCTCCTTGAGCTCCCGTAGGCCACCACGAGCTTCCGTCGGCGACGCACACAAAGTGTTCAACTAAATGGTTGCATGCTTTTTCTTTTCATTTTTAGCAAAACTGCATTTGAAGATTTGCATCCGTTTAATTGTTTAATTCAATGCACAAATGAGGAGTCTTGTTTGGGAGTTTTTCTCAGACTTTCATCCGAGGAGGAGGAGGAGGAAGATGAATTCAAGATGGGGGTGGAACTTAATCATTCACGACGAGGAGACCAACAAAATACTTAGGCATGGTTCTCAGCCAGGGCGTGTGTGCAATCTTCTGTATTAGGAAGAAGTTGATGCGTGTCTCATAAGGGATTACTTGGTGTATCTCGACGCACTCCTCATGCAACGTTTTAGAATGTCTAGTGAGCTCTTCCTGTGAATTGCAACTGTTGTCGAACACAATCATGATTATCTCAAGCAGAAGAGAAATGTAACCAAAGAACTTGGCACATGTGCTTCTTAGAAGATAATGTCAGCAATGCGCATGATCATAGATCCCCAGCTGAAGCTACAAATGAATACCTTTACACCATAGATGAAGACACCATCAAGAGCATAGGGAAATTTGCAAAGTTTGTGATTGAGCTCTGCGGAAGTGAGTACTTGAGAACAACCAATGTAGACGACATTCCAAGGCTGATGGATATTGGTACATCAATTAGGGTTCCCGAGGATGCTTGAGAGCATGGATTGCATGTGCTAAAGATGGAGGAATTGCCCTACAACGTGGCATGGGTGATTCCCTAGTCGTTGTCATGATTCAAGAATCATACTTGAAGTCGTTGCATCCCTCAATCTATGGATTTGGCATTGTTACTTTGGTATGCCTAGCTCTTATAATGACCTCAAATCCAACAAATTTCTCCTTTGTTTGTAAGTCTTTTTGTTGGGAATGCTCCACCTTGCATCTTTCAAGTAAATGGTCACTAGTATGATATGTGACACTATCTTGCAGATGATATCTATCTCTCATGGTCCAGATTTGTGAACACATACCCCGAAGGCAACAAAAGAGCTTGCCAAGGATAAATAAGCTATTAGAAAGAATGTTGAAAGAGCCTTTAGTGTGTTGCAAGGTTGCTTTGCAATTGTTAGCAGTTCTAATAGATTATGGGACCAAAAGACACTATGAAGGACCATGACAAAAATATAATCATGCATAAAAGATAATAGAGAATGAGAGAGGCCAAAAATGAGAACTTTATGTATTATTAAATACGAATACCTGGAATGCTTGAGCATCATAAAGACATAATATAGAGATCTCTTAAAGCGCGTAGAAAGGTTGAAGACTGACATATGCGTAAGCAACTTTAAGATGACCCTGTGGAGCCCTTGTGGGAACTTCATGGCAAGTTCATACATGCACCATCATGTTTTTATTAAATTATTTACTTCACTTGGACCTATGTTTTTTCTTAATTTGAATTTTAAAATTTCAAGATTTAAAAATTATGGATTGAAATGTTGTTGGATTTGTATGGCTGAACATCAATGATTGAATTAATATGACATAAATAGTGTAGTTGAAATGATGTTTGTATGCATAAAGGAGTGATAATTAGCTAACAGAACTTATTATGATATAAGTTTAGGGGATATGCTAGAAGAGAACCTCCCAATACCCTGATTTTTTGGGAGGCTCCCAATGAGTGGCTTTTGGAAGTTCATGCTAGGGGATATGCTAGAATTCTCTAACATCATTATTTTTAGAGTTCCCAAAAACCGATATGCAAAAATACCAATGGTAAATTTCATTATTTATTATTACATTACTATATCAATACTAATTACATTCTTCCTAAAGAGTCTCACATTAATCAGAGAGGAGAAAAATAAATAATAGAAGCAATCCATTTGGTGACCTTGAATTATAAAGGATCAGAGGGAGAAAAAAATATAGAACCCATGGATAACAAAACTCAAGCATGTCGTGCATTAGTTTTGATGTAACCCTGATCTTACACATGATATCCACATGTGTTGTCTGATCTATGGTCTCACTCACGAACTAATCATAGGTGCAGTGGCACAGCCAGGACAGGGCCAGGCCCGAGCAAGCCCAGGCCGAACACGTGCTACATTGTTAAACAATGTCGAATGTGCTACAATCAAAATCCAGCGACATGACCTAGGTAATGGCCCAAGCAGCCTTGGGGCATAACTACACCTTTGAATAGGCGTACATGAGACCTTTATGTTTTATGTATCATGTCAATGGACAATCATTAGTGCATATTTTCACTTGTTGCTTTCATAAACAGTCAAGTTATCGGTTATGCTGGAGTGACTATTGGTCCCATTTGCCACTTGTAAGACGATGGCATTTTTCTCTTTCACGTAGATTAACCTTCCATGTCAATTTCATCATGTGGTAATTCTTTTATATTCAATACTAATATAAAATCAAATTTTGCAATTCCAACCCTATTCTGGATCTCTCCATCTTCGCGCATATTTTTTCCTGCACTTAGTAACTCATTTTTGTGTGTATTTGCTGTCGGAGTAATGGGCCACGGATAGGCTAACCCGAGTTCTAGAACCTTTCAAGACATCGGGGCAGGCTGCGCCCCTCAAGACCCCAGGACGAAGAGCCGTCTTCTAAGAAGTCGGCAGCAAGGCAACCAACTAGCCACTCGCGGACGAGCCCCAGGAACGACTTCAGGATAAGCCGACTCTTGACTGACGGCTTCCCGAGAAGCCGGTCTTGGGGAGTCGGCCCGCGACTCCAACAAACCCCCTGTCCTCATCAAGAGGGATAGGGCAGGGGAGTGGCTACAGTGAAGTCTGCTCCCGCCCCTTTCCAGAGGCAGGCATGGCTACAGTACGCCGTACTCGCGGAGATCTCCGTGTGGCGTGGCACTGTTGCCATGCCAGCCCTGTCATCAGCGCCGGTGGACCGAATCCTGCACCCACGACGGCTTGTCCGTACGACCTTGGGGCAGCGGGTCCCACCAGCCAGCGGGACCCCAGAAGACGGCAAGTGCGCCACCAGTCGGACTCGTTGGGAGTCGGCCCCCGGGAGTCGGCCAGCTCCTCCCCCGGGTCCCACGCGCCATCAACCAGATGTGACAGGGAATGGCAACAGTGATCGCCCGCCACACGGCGGAGCTGTTGCCACGACCCCATGACCGAGCCCGCGTCATTAGAAGCACGGCTACAGTAATCTGCAGCTGGCAAGACCCGCCCGCGGCGGACGCGGCCTGTCGGCTCCGTACCGAGCTAGTCGGCGGGGCCCACCAGTCGGCGGGCCCCAGGAGTCGGCGGATAAGATGGCGGCCAGAGAGACTGACGGCTGGGCCCGCGCCCAGCCGGATTACCATTGTACCCCTGGGGGGTAGGCCTATATAAACCCCCCCAGGGCACCCATGCAAAGGGTTGGAATCCATTAGCACTAGACCAGACCATATAGGAAGGAGAGAGCTAGCCTTGCCTTCTCCTACCTTCAGGAAACAGCTCAAGGAGCAATCGTGTAAACACTTTGCCGTAGTGATCATGCGGAGACCCCGCAGAGCAGCAGTAGGGGTATTATCTCCCCGGAGTGCCCTGAAGCTGGGTAAGATTCGCCGGCGTGCATGTCTTTGCCTCATCCTATTTCCAGGCACCGGCGACGTTCTACTCGCCCCCACCATGATAAGCCATCCTTTGGCATATGTCACACCCAACCCCCGACATTTGGCGCCCACCGTGGGGCCTGGTGCACCGTCGTCCGGAGACCTGTTCTGGACGGGAACCCTTTTCCTCCCTGGCGAGCGCAGCCAGCCAGGCACGCCAGACAGAGTCAGTGCTGACGTGCTGCACGGCGTTGAGATCGCCTACGCAGCCAGCTGCCTCGCCGAACTTGTCGGTGAGGTTCGACTCTCTGACGAACCTGCATCCAACGCAGGCACGGGCGGCTCTGAGAGCCTCCTCGCGGGCCTCCTCGATCAACTCCACGTCTCCGGCGAGCCTATCATGGACTTGGAGTCTGTAGGCTCCACCGACCCGATGCTGGTCGACTCCGACACCGCGTCGCTCGACGCATTCCCCACTAATGTGGTGGTCTACGACGAACCTCTCCCTCACGCGGAGAGCGACGAAAACACCGTCACCGAGGTGCTTGTCATTAGTCATGACGAACCTCTCGGCGGAGGAGCGCATGACCCACTTGGTGCGGCGCTACAAGACCTGACTGCGTCCATTCCGGAAGACGCTGACGCGGAGACGTTGGAGGCGCGCCGCCTTCAGCTCGTCGAAGGCGCGAAGAAGCTGGCTAGCATGAGACGCTTGTCAGAAGCCTACCAGCGGGAGATGGATCGCGCTGTTGGTGGCTCGCCAGCCCCAGCTGGGCCCAGCCGCCTCGGCTCGGTCCAGCAGCGTGGCGTAGCCATCGCCAACCTGTTCGGGGCAAGTCGCCCTGTGTACGCCATGCCTGCGGAGAAGATTCGAGCCGCCTAGGCGGCGGCAGACGAGCTGGACAATTTCGAGGGCGAAGAGCGCCGCCTGATGATGGAGCGAGTCCAACGGCTCCTCGACGCGGCTGCCGCGCAGAACGAGGCCGACTGTCGCACGGAGGCGCCGCAGCGGCAAAACGACGACCTTCGACGAGATCAAGGCGCGACGTCTCGGACGTCGACTGGCGGTGCCCGAGGGAGAAGAGACAAGGATCCGACTGTTAGCCATAGTCGGACTCACATTACCATAGAGCGCGACCAAGACGGCCGCCCGAGAGCAATGGAACGACGGGACGACTGTCCGCCTCACCCTCTGCGTAAGGAAAGGCGAGTCTCCCTGCCGCCTGTTGATCATCCGACTCTCGGCGACCGCCTTGGCTGCCGCGAGGGAGTCGGGGAAAACGACGCCCGCCACCGGATCGACCGACTTCACCGATCCCTGGCGCTAGAAGAAGAAGACGAGTTGGGTCCGCCTTTTTTCGGGCCCCGCATTCAAGATGAGCCCTTTCCCAAAGGGTACATGCTCCCAAGAAACACGCCCAAGTACACCGGCTCCGTGAAGCCGGAAGACTGCCCGGTTGACTACTCCACGGCTGTCAGCATAGCAAACGGCAACAAGCGCGTCGCCGTGAAATACGTTCCGCTCATGCTCCAGGGCACGGGCCAGACATGGCTGAATAGCCTGAAGCCCCGCAGCATCAACAGCTGGGTTGACTTCACCGAAGCATTCGTCCACAACTTCACCAGCATGTACAAGCGTCCTCCCAAGCCTCGACAGCTTTCCTTGTGCATGCAAGGTCCCAACGAGTCGACTCGCGATTACCTCACGCGTTGGGCCGAGCTTCGGAACTCCTGCGAAGGCGTGCACGAGGTGCAGGCTATCGAGTACTTCACAGCCGGGTGCAGAGAAGGCACCCTCCTTAAGCACAAGCTCCTCTGCGACGAGCCAGAAACCCTCGACGAGCTGCTGATCATAGCAGACAAGTACGCCACGGCTGACTCCTCCATGAAGGAGGAGATTCAAGTTAGCGCAACTGGCAAAGTGGCCCCTCAGGCTCCAAGAACTCCGGCGGGAAACGCCAGTCGGCGGCAACAGCAGAGCGACCACAAGCGCAAGACCCCGCAGCCGGCTTCCAGCAGCCGGCAGGTCGCGACGGTTGAAGCCCAGCAGCCGGATGGGCAGCCTCCACCTAAGCGACAGAAAGGTGGCAAGCCCAACTGGTTGCCGGCCTTCTCATACGAGCAGACCCTGGATGGTCCTTGCAAATTCCATAGCGGCGCGAAGCCATCAAACCACACCACCGGGAAGTGCCACTGGCTCACCAGGATCGCCAAGGGAGATGGCCTCTTACCTTCCCCGCCTGCTGGGCAGCCGCCTCCGCCTCCGCCCCAGCAGCCGGCTGTCAGGCCAGTCGGCGTAGTACAAGACGAATACCCCGAAGAGCACGGAGCCTACGTGGTGTTTACCAGTATGGCTGATGATCAACGCAGCAGGCGACTGCAGCGACAAGAGGTGAATGCAGTAGCATCAGAGACACCAGAGTTCATGCACTGGTCCGAGAAGCCTATCAGCTGGAGCAGAGCTGATCACCCAGAGGTGATGCTGAGTCCAGGATCTTATGCTTTGGTCTTAGATGCCACCTTTGCCATGGATAGATGAGCTGCTTGTTTCTCGCGAGTTCTGATAGACGGAGGCAGCAACATCAACATCTTGTACAAGGACACCATGGAGAAGTTAGGAATCAAGCAAAGACAGCTTCAGAACAGCCGGACTGTGTTCCACGGCATTGTTCCTGGGCTTTCCTGCTCACCAATTGGCAAGATCCTGATGGATGTCCTCTTTGGAGACAAGGATCACTTCCGCCGAGAGTCAGTTTGGTTTGAGGTGGTGGACCTCGAGAGCCCATACCATGCACTACTTGGCCGACCCGCCCTGGCCAAGTTCATGGCAGTCCCCCACTATGCCTACCTCAAAATGAAGATGCCTAGTCCAGGGGAATTCTGACCGTAGCCGACGACTACTGGAAGTCGTCTGCCTGTGCGGCTGAGAGCAGTCGGCTAGCCGAGTCCCTGGTGATCGCAGCCGAGAAGCGACTCCTTGAATGGGTTGTGGCGATGGCCGGCAAGCAGCCAGAGGTGTCGCCTAACCCAAAGGATTCAGAGGCCGAGGGTTCGTTCAAGCCGACCAAGGAGACAAAGAAGATACTCTTGGACCCGGAGCGCCCAGAGAGGTATGCCGTCGTAGGCGCAAACCTCGACAGCAAATAGGAAGGCGAGCTCGTCGATTTCCTCCGTGAGAATCGGGACATCTTCGCATGGTCCCCCAAAGACATGCCAGGTGTACCGACGGAATTCACCGAGCACAAGTTACATGTCCGATCTGATGCAAAGCCGGTCAGGCAGCCCCTGCGCCACCTGTCAGAAGAGAAGAGAAGAGTTGTCGTAGAAGAAATAGCCCGACTCCTAGCAGCCGACTTCATTATGGAAGTATTCTTTCTAGAGTGGCTAGCAAATCCGGTCCTGGTACTGAAGAAGAACAAGCAGTGGCGAATGTGTATTGACTACACGAGCCTCAACAAGGCCTGCCCCAAGGACCCGTTTGCTCTACCAAGAATTGATCAGGTGATAGACTCCACCGCCGGATGCGAGCTGTTGAGTTTTTTGGATGCATATTCAGGATATCACCAGATCAAGCTGAACCCGGCTGACAGACTAAAGACCGCCTTCATCATGCTGTTTGGAGCCTTCTGCTACCTCACCATGACGTTCGGCTTGAGGAATGCCGGCGCCACCTTTCAGCATTGCATGCAGAAGTGCCTCCTCAAGCAACTCGGGAGAAACGCCCACGTCTACGTGGACGATGTGGTGGTGAAGACGGAAAAGCGTGGAACACTGCTGGAAAACCTCAAGGAGACCTTTGAGAACCTGCGCCGATTCCAGATCAAGCTCAACCCCGAGAAGTGCGTTTTTGGAGTACCAGCCGGCCAACTCCTTGGCTTCCTGGTCTCTGAACGCGGCATAGAGTGCAACCCTGTAAAGATCAAGGCCATCGAGAGGATGGAGGTACCCAGCCGACTGCTGGACGTGCAAAAGTTCACCTGCTGCTTGGCGTCCATCAGCCAATTCATCAGTCGGCTGGGCGAGAAAGATCTCCCCTTATACCAACTCATGAAGAAGACCACTTTTTTCGAGTGGAACCACAAGGTGGATGAAGCTTTTCTCCAGTTGAAAAAGATGCTGACTACTCCACCCGTTCTGGTGGCTCCGACTCCTAAGGAACCTATGCTCCTGTACATCGCCGCCACCAGCCGGGTAGTCAGCACGGTCATTGTAGTAGAATGCAAGGAGGAAGGCAAGGCACTACCTGTCCAGAGACCGGTATATTACCTGAGCGAAGTGCTGTCAGCCTCCAAGCAGAACTATCCCCACTACCAGAAGATGTGCTATGGCGTGCACTTTGCCGCCAAGAAATTGAAGCCTTACTTTTAAGAGCATCTAATCACCGTGGTCTGCACGGCCCCGCTTGCCGAGATCATCGGAAGCCGAGATGCTTCTGGCCGAGTGGCCAAGTGGGCCATAGAGCTGGCTCCCTACACCATCCACTACCAGCCCCGCACCGCCATCAAGTCACAAGCACTGGCCGACTTTCTCGTCGACTGGGCCGAGACCCAGTACCTACCTCCAGTGCCCGACTCCACCCATTGGCGGATGCATTTCGACGGCTTCAAGATGCGCACCGGCTTGGGAGCCGGCGTTGTCCTCACTTCTCCTAAAGACGACAAGCTCAAATACGCACTGCAAATTCATTTTGCTGCCTCCAACAACGTCGCCGAGTACGAGGCGCTCATTCACGGGCTCCGGCTTGCCAAAGAACTCGGTATTCGCCGGATCCTGTGTTATGGCGACTCAGACTTAGTGGTCCAGCAGTCGTCTGGCGACTGGGACGCCAAAGATGCAAACATGGCAAGTTACCGTTTCGTCGTGCAACAACTCAGTGGGTATTTCGAGGGGTGCGAATTCCTCCATGTGCCAAGAAATGACAACGACCAAGCAGACGCCTTGGCACAAATCGGCTCTACCCGCCAAGCAATACCATCCAGCGTCGCCCTTCAATGCCTCCTCAAGCCATCTGTCAAGCCTTCACCAGAATCAGACTCCATCTTCGTGCCGGCTCCTCCCGAAGAAGTCGGATCCGACTCCAGAGCCCCGACAGATGGTACGGGGATTTCGACAGTCGGTTCCAAAGCCGCCACAGTCGGGGCCGGCCTAGGGACTGCAGAACCCGGCCCGGGGACGGCGGCGGCGGGCTCGAAGACTCCAGAACTCGGCCCAAGAGCCGCGCCAGTCGGCCCGGGGACTTCGTTAACCCAGCAAGCGGTTGTTGACTCCAACCCACCGCCTCCCAGCCCAAACGCCCTCGTCCAAGTCGCAGTTCTGGCAGCCGAAGAAATAGCAGCACCCTCATGGGCCCAGCCCATCCTCAAATTTCTGGTGAGCAAAGAGCTACCAACTGATGAGACCTTAGCTCGGCAAGTACAACGTCGAGCGGCAGCCTACACCATAGTCAACAGAGAGCTGGTCAGGCGCAGCGTCACTGGTGTCTACCAGCGTTGTGTAGAGCCAGAGCAAGGCCAAGCAATTCTCAAAGACATCCACCAAGGCGAGTGCGGCCATCATGCGGCTTCAAGAGCACTCGTCGCCAAAGCTTTCCGACACGGCTTCTTTTGGCCAATGGCCTTAGAAGAGGCCAAGGAATTGGTCCAAAAATGCAAAGGGTGCCAGAAGTTCCGCTCCAAGCCGCATCAGCCGGCTTCTGCACTCAAGACCATCCCCATTGCCTGGCCTTTCGCAGTTTGGGGTCTAGACATGGTGGGACCATTCAAGACAGCACGAAGTGGCTTAACTCACTTACTTGTCACAGTGGACAAGTTCACCAAGTGGATAGAAGCAAAGCCAATCAAGAAACTGAACGGTCCGACTGCCATGACCTTCATCTCCGATATCACAATTCGGTACGGCATACCACACAGCATCATCACCGACAACGGCACAAATTTTGCCAAAGGCGCTTTGGCCCGTTTTTGCGCAACACAGGGCATCCGACTGGACCTAGCGTCCGTCACCCATCCACAGTCAAACGGCCAGGTGGAGCGAGCAAACGGCCTCATCCTATCCGGCATCAAGCCCCGACTGGTCGAGCCTCTGGAGCGTTCGGCTGGCTGCTGGCTCGATGAGTTGCCAGCCGTCCTCTGGAGCCTGCGCACGACTCCAAACAAGTCAACCGGCTTTACGCCTTTCTTCCTCGTCTACGGTGCTGAAGCCGTCATCCCAACGGACATAGAGTTCGACTCCCCGCGAGTCACCATGTACACCGAGGAGGAAGCAGAAGAAGCACGTCAAGACGGCGTCGATCTGCTGGAAGAGGGCCGGCTGTTGGCACTCAGCCGGTCCAACATCTACCAGCAGAACCTGCGCCGATACTACAACAGGAAGGTCAAGCCGAGATCTTTCCAAGAGGGCAACCTTGTGCTCCGACTGATCCAGCGAACAGCCGGCCAGCACAAGCTGTCGACGCCTTGGGAAGGCCCTTTCATCATCAGCAAAGTACTGGGCAACGACTCCTACTACCTGATTGACGCTCAGAAGCCCCGAGCACGCAAGAGGGACGACTCCGGCAAAGAGACGGAGCGGCCATGGAATGCAAATCTCCTCCGAAGATTTTACAGTTAATACAGTATGTACCACGCTACCTTTTGTATTAAAGTACCAAGGCTTCGGGCCCCCCGAGACGAGCTCGGGGACTGCCCTCTTTTGTCTATATGATAAAAATTACGCCTACGAGTATATTACTCTTTGTTATGCCGCCTGGCACCGGGCTCGACAGGTCGGCCCGGGGACTTGCTGCCTTGCACTATGAAATGCTTCCTGCAGCCGGACAAGTAGTGTGTGGCGCCTAAGCCATCTCCTGTCAGAAGCCGCAGCTCGCAGAGCGACTGTACGGTGGGCAGGAGTAAGGTAGAATGGGTGTTCGCATGAAAAATGGCTAATGACTCAAAGCATAAAACATAGCTTAAGACGGCTTCCAGCCTTTTTTCGCAAACTGACTCTTGAATAGTCGGCTTGCCGCCTTCTATTCAACTTGCTCAAAAACTCTAAAAACAGCTAAGTACTTGCCTTCCCAAAGTAGCCAAGCATTTGATCCAACGGCAGTCCGCAGAGCGGCTGTCCGACTGGCAAAGGAAAAGGCCAAAAGTCAGGCAAGACAGGCAACTAAGGGAAAGCGGCAAAGGAAAAGGCCAAAAGAGCGACGAGCAAGAAAAGATAGAATTCGGGTAAATATTTACATAACATAGGCCCTTGGCTGAATCTTCGAGGAGAAGTTCAAAATACACCCCGCGGGTGGAATTGTGCGAATTAACAAGTTCTTCAAAGACTACTAAAGCAGATAAAATAAAGATAAGGCGGCAGCTTAGGAAGTGGCAGACGGATTTGGAGGGTCGGAAGAGGCGGCAGCGCCAGGCGTTGGGGCGGCCGGCTGGGCAGTCTCGGCTTGATTGCCTCCGGCGGCAGTCGGCTTGGTCGCACACGGCTCGTTGCTGGAGGCGCGGTCGAGCTGAGGCTGGCCGTCTGCTCCGTCTTCTGGTGCTTCCGTCTCACCTCCGTCCTCCGCCTCGCCTTCCTCCTCGACACTGGAGCCGATCACCTCCGCCGAGTCCTCGCCGTAGTCTGGGTTCATCCCAAACCACTCCGGCGGTACCTCCTCGCCGTCTTCAGACCGCTCGGGGACGAAGATGCTGGTGTCGGTGTACTCGGCGATCGCCACAGCATGCTTGACGAGGGCGTCTTCCACGGCTGCCAGCTCCGACTGGGCCTCCGACCGGAGTGTGGCCAGCCGGTCTAAGTCCAGCCCCGGATACCACGCCTTGACGAACTCTAAGGCCCGGCGCGCTCCAGCTCGGGCCGAGGAACCCTTCCAGGCCTCAAGACGACCAGCCGCGACCTCCAGCCAGTCAGCAGTCCGACCGGGGTGCGCGGAGCCTGCATGTCCGACCACTGGGCGGCAATCGCCTGGGCGCTGACACGTTGAAGCCGGCGCAGCATCCGATGAGTCGGCCGAAGGCGAGCCTCGATGCTCAGGATATGCTCATCAAGGGTTCGGGGAGCGTCGACGACGATCTCTGCGCCTTCCGCCCTCCGACCTTCACGATCAGCCTCGATGGCTTGGATGGCAGCCTGCGAATGCCCGGGAAAGAAGTCTGCCAAGACGGAAGAAATGAAGAAGCAAATCAAAAACCAGGAGTCGGCACGACTTATAATCGGCAGCTCGAAAAAAGAAAGTAAAAGAGACTCACCATCAACAATGTCTTCAATCTCATGGAAGTCGGAGGCCATCATTGCCTCTTTGTCAGTCCAGGAGGAGCGCTCGCTCGCGAACTCCCCAGGAGGGCGGCTTCCGCCTCCTTTTGCGTATTTGCAAGCAGGTCCCTCTGCTCTGCCAATTGTGTGGCCAGCAGATCGCGCTCTGTGGCGAGCTTGCTGCACTCCTCCCCCTTGGCGCGCAACACGGAGTTGGCTTTGCTCAGCTGCTATTGAAGAACATCGTTGGCTTCTGAAGAGAAGGAAGAAAGAAGGCGTTAAGTCATCAATAAAGAAGGTCGCTGGGGAGATCCGGCCCGACTGCTCAGTAGTCAGCCCGAATCTCAGGGACTACAGCCCGCGGGTGCGCCAGCGCACCCCCGCAAAGAAGAAAAAGGACTTACTCCGGCTCTCCGACAAGTCGGCGGTCCGCTTGCCCAGCTCTTCAACGTTACGGTTGAAGGCAGTAACGCGGAGGTTGTGGTAGTCCTGCGACAAATATTTTAGACAAAAGTTAGTACCCGAAGCTCACCAATTGGAGTTCCGGGCCGCCTGCTCAGCAGCCGGCCCGAAACTCGGGGACTACACCCAGTGGGTGCGCCGGCGTGCCCCCATAGAGAGGAACAAGAAAACAAGGACCAAAGAGAAAACATACCTGGACGGCTGCCCGCGATGCCAGGTACGCCTTGGTGCAGTTCTGGATGGCGTCGCCCTCAGCTCGAAGCTTCGTTTGGACGTCCAGAAGCGCCTGGTTCAGCGGCCCTGTGCCGCCTCCCCGCACCCACCCAATGGGCGTGGCGCTCGTCGCTTCGGCATCCGGGATCGCCGAGCTGGCGGTGCCGGTCTCCAGGGGGCGTGGCGCCGAGGTCGCTTTCTCAAGACAGCGGCGCGTTGGCGAGCCGACTTGAAGGAGTAGCCTCGCCACGGCCTCGTCTTCAGTCAGCGACACCGGAGGGTCCGCTGGCTGTTTGCCTTGCGCGCTCCCAGACGGCGGCGGAGGCGGCGGCGGAACGATCACGTCCGGCGTGGAGGAGTCGCCGCCTTCCTTCTCCATGACGTGGTTCTCGCGGCCGGCTTCCCCAGTCTGCCCCGTGAATTCCGGAGGCGGCGGCGCAGAGTTCAGCAGGGTGACGAACACCGCCGATTGGCGGTGCGCGGCCTCCTCAGCCTGCCGCTTCGTCGCGGCGACGGCTTTGGCCTCCGCCAGTTTCTTCTTGGCGGAGGCCTCCACCTTATCGGCCTCCACCTTCTCCAGGCGGGCGGCCTCTTCCTCGTTGCGCTTCTCCTGCGCGTTCCGCTCCGTTGCCTCCCGGAGGTCAGCAGCGGGGTCAATCCGCCGAGTGGTGGCGGACGTCTCCGCTGACCCCATGACAGAGGCAGCGACAACCCTCTCAAGAGTGAGGGGAGCCCTAAAGCGAGGGAAGCCAGTAAAAGACTTAGACAAAGCTACAGAGAAAGAATAAAGTGTTAAGACGGAATACTCACGCGGAGACCAGTGGCGGCTTCATTACTTCCTTGCGGAAGCGGATGGCCTTCGCGGCCGCCTCGTCCCGCTTGGTCGCCGCAGCCGAACTCTTGGGCTTCTTCGGCCGACTGCCGAACAAAGTCGGCACAGCCCTGCGCTTCTTCCTGCCGCCTGGAGCACCCGGCACGGCAGAAGAGCCCGCGTCGGGATGGCTGGCTCCTGGCCGGGGGCGGGGGGCGACCTCCTCATCATCGTCAGGCCAGTCCTCTAGACTGGCCCCGAGCCACGGGCCGCCTCCTCCTTCGGCGTTGTCTTCCAAAGCCGCCGCCCCCAGATCGGGGTCGTCGATGTCGCTCTCCGCCCGGTCGGCAAGGAACTCGCGGGCCGGCCCCGAGGTGCCGGCTGGTGGATGGAGGAGGGGATTCTGACCAAAGCCGACTGGTCAGGTCGCACAAAACAAACTCGGCAAGAAAGAAGACAACTCGAAGAAAGAAAGAAAGGGCAACTCACTGTAGGTGGGGGGTTGGCGCGGGAGTACGGCTCCTTGCCGAACCGCCAGTCCTCCAGCAGCTTGCTATCCAAGAGGTAGTTCACCATATAGGCCACCTCCTCGTAAGGCATGTCCTTGGTGCACATCCGACTCGGGTCACGACGCCCGCTCATTTGGCATATCATGTGGGGGCGGCCTTGGAGCGGGAGAACTCGGCGCGCCACGAAGGCGGCCAGCAGGTCTGGACCGGTCAGGCCCTCCGATTGTGTCAGCACTCGGAGTCGTGCGACGGCGCCGGCTCCCGCAGGCGTCAACGACTTGGCCCGGAACGACCAGTTGGGCAGTCTCCCAGCCGGCGGGCCGGCTTTGAAGGCCGGCAGGTTGACCCAATCGCCCCCTCGCGAAGACGCTCTTCACGTAGAAGTACGAACGCTACCACATCTTCACCGAATTTATCAGCTTGATGGTGGGGAAGGGGTTGTCGGCCCCCAACCTCGCATGGCGATGAATGCGCCACACTGAGCCGGCACGCCTGCAGCCTGGGTGCCGAGCTTGGAGAAGAAGAACTCCCCCCAGAGCTCGAGGGTGGGGAGGACTCCGAGGAAGCCTTCACACAAGGACACGAAGGCGGATAGCAGTACCACCGTATTGGGCGTGAGGTGGTGCGGCTGGAGGCCGTAGAATTCCAGAAAGGAGCGGAAGAAGCTGCTCGCCGGCAGCCCCAATCCGCGCAGGCAGTGCGAGCGGAAGATAACCCGCTCGCCCTCCTCCGGCGCCGGAGAGATCTCCCCCCTCGGCGCAAGGCGTACCCGCACGTAATCTTCGGCGGGAAGCCGACGAGTCTTGCGGAGGAACTCGATGTGATCGTCGTGGACTTCTGAGCCATTCCAGGTGCCGGAATGCACCGAGGGAGGCGCAGCGGCAGAAGAAGAACTCATCGAGAGCGGATCGCCACGGCGTTTGGCAAACCTTGGACGCGCGGCGGTGCGAGGAAGAAGAAGAAGAAGAAGAAGAAGAGCAAGGAGTAACGTGGAGAAGGGGCGCGCGTGCTCCGCCGCGTCCCCCTCCTCCCCCTACTTATAGCCTCATGGGCTGCGAAGCCGAGGGGGTGGTCGTGGGATTTACTGCGCCCACGACCCCCACGTTTCCACAACCAAAGTTACTGCGCGTAGTAACTTCACGGGAATCCCAACCGTCCGCTCGGGCCACGGCGGATCCGCTCGAGCGCCGAGGTGTGGTAGTGGCGGGCCCCGCCTACAGGCCTGTCCCTTCACGCACGTAGGCTGGCAGACTGGCCCGGCCGCGTATTGCCACGTGACAGGCCCAGAACGGGCGGCGGCCAGGAAGCTTAGCCTGCACGCTACTTGGATCCCGCCGCGACGTTCGAAATATTGCGCAAGTCAGAATTGGGCGAGTCCGACTCCTTCTAGTCGGCCCGGCAGAAGTCAAGCAAAATCCATGTCTCGGGCACCCGGAAAGAGAAACTGCTGAGGCTCCTCGGCCGATCGTCCGCGGCGCCTCATCAGCTTCGGGGACTACTGTCGGAGTAATGGGCCACGGGTAGGCTAACCCGAGTCCCAGAACCTTTCAAGACATCGGGACAGGCTGCGCCCCTCAAGACCCCAGGACGAAGAGCCGCCTTCTGAGAAGTCGGCAGCAAGGCAACCAACTAGCCACTCGCGGACGAGCCCCAGGAACGACTTCAGGATAAGCCGACTCTTGACTGACGGCTTACCGAGAAGCCGGCCTTGGGGAGTCGGCCCGCGACTCCAACAAACCCCCTGTCCTCATCAAGAGGGATAGGGCAGGGGAGTGGCTACAGTGAAGCCTGCTCCTGCCCCTTTCCAGAGGCAGGCATGGCTACAGTACGCCGTACTCGCGGAGATCTCCATGCGGTGTGGCACTGTTGCCATGCCAGCCCTGCCATCAGCGCCGGTGGACCAAATCCTGCGCCCACGATGGCTTGTCCGTACGACCTTGGGGCAGCGGGTCCCACCAGCCAGCGGGACCCCAGAAGACGGCAAGTGCGCCACCAGTCGGACTCGTTGGGAGTCGGCCCCCGGGAGTCGGCTAGCTCCTCCCCCGGGTCCCACGCGCCATCAACCAGATGTGACAGGGAATGGGAACAGTGATCGCCCGCCAGACGGCGGAGCTGTTGCCACGACCCCATGACCGAGCCCGCGTCATTAGAAGCACGACTACAGTAATCTGCAGCCGGCAAAACCCGCCTGCGGCGGACGCGGCCTGTCGGCTCCGTACCGAGCCAGTCGGCGGATAAGACGGCGGCCAGAGAGACTGACGGCTGGGCCCGCGCCCAGCCGGATTACCATTGTACCCCTGGGGTAGGCCTATATAAACCCCCCAGGGCACCCATGCAAAGGGTTGGAATCCATTAGCACTAGACCAGACCATATAGGAAGGAGAGAGCTAGCCTTGCCTTCTCCTACCTTCAGGAAACAGCTCAAGGAGCAATCGTGTAAACACTTTGCCGTAGTGATCATGCGGAGACCCCGCAGAGCAACAGTAGGGGTATTATCTCCCCGGAGAGCCCTGAAGCTGGGTAAGATTCGCCGGCGTGCATGTCTTCGCCTCATCCCGTTTCCAGGCACCGGCAACGTTCTACTCGCCCCCACCATGATAAGCCATCCTTTGGCATATGTCGCACCCAACCCCCGACATTTGCTTATGTTTGCTTTTATGGTAAGTAGGTGACAATGTTGAACTAGGACAAGATAACAAAGAAGTTGACTAGATCATCACAAAGGCATCTTACCTCTCCTTGATCACCTTGATCTAATATTTTGTGATGCATTGTCATGCTATTGTTTTATCAAACATGTATTATATTCTCGAATGATTTACTGGGCCATAAAAAGATAAAACTTTGACTTTGTCACCCTGATTTATCTAGAGTCACGGGTGGAGCACCCCATTGGATAAGGTGGGGCAGCCGCGCTACCTAATATTGTACCAAAAATATATTATATATGTATGCATCGCTGGCTAGGTCGAGTTCCTACGTCTGATAGGGGAAGTGAAACGGTGAGGAAGCAGTCTTGTAGTCTGGGATGTTGGATCATCTTTCTGTTGGCTGAGCTGGGCAAGTGAAGGAGCTCACCCCACCTTAAATTATGTCCATCCTTTTCCATTGTCTTGAATATTATGAAACCATGTTATCTTGTTAGCTAAGGAATATTACCACTCTTTCTAAATGTTGCTATTGTTGAAATTTACAACTTACACGTGTGACAGATAAACTGTTTGTTAAGGTTGGTGCGAAGCACTTTAGCTTTATTATAATTGCACTGGCATTGTGACACCATAAGGACCAATCCACAATTTTAAAATTTTGTGAGGGAAGTGTAAGCACTAAGTCTTGTATTGGCATGGCTTGGCAAACGATTTTGTGTATACAACACGAGTTTTATTACATAATAATTAATAATGATAGCCACATGGCTAAATATAATAGACAAAAAGGGCATATTTGCTTGATTCCTATCTGGCGAGGATATACACAAAAGGGTATTTGGAATTTAATATCGGGTTCTGGTAGTATTCTCCAATTTTCAATATCTCATGTGTAGATTGAGGTTGCTTATTCATATTTAATAGATAAGGTAGGAAAAAACTAAGAATTAGAGCGTGGAGCCCAATGTCTTATATATAAAAACAAATGTACATTGACATAAAAAACATGAAGTAGACCAGAGAATTAGTTTATCACCTTGGTGACTTGAAGTGTAAGGAATGCTACCCAAACGGAGGCCAGAAGGCCAAACTCCTTCCAGTAAATGTTCTTCCAAATGGATACCTACATATGGTTAAAAAATGATACTTACATCATCAAGCGAGCTCTTGTGTTATACATATATAGTACTTGATATCTCTGCTAGGTAGGGGGGGAAATCACCGCTTCATCTGTGGGTTTTTTTGTGTCAGATGCAGGATTGGGTCCTGTAGGCGGTGGCGTATATCTAGTATCTTCATCTGGTAAATCAAGAAAATATGAAGAATTTTCTACATTTTGTTAATAATGATGAATAAGTGTATTGATCTTACTAGATTGCTCTAGTTGTTTTGCCTTTGCCTCCTGAAATGAGTAACATGTTAGCATCCTTAAAAGATAGGTACCGCAAAAAAACGTACGAAAAATTTACCAAACCCTTCTTATCACCGTCTCTTTCTTCCATGCTTCAACACCCTTCAGAAAAGCTTTAACCGAAGTAACTGTAATTTCAATTTAAAATGCATTATGAAGTCAGCTACTTGCTAGAAAGGGTAAAGTGTCATCGGCAGTTTGAAGAAAAGACTGAGAACCTAGAAAGAGGATGATCAAGAGGACCGTGACAAGCCAGTCGGGGAATATCACATTGCAAATAACTCCAATGCTAACCCCCATCATGAGCATGGGCTGTATGAGGAGGGCTAGATCATAGTCTATCATTGGCATGTCCAAAGTTGGGTGTTTCAGCTTGAGATTGCAATACACGGTTGAAACAGCAGCTCCCGTGATCATACCTGGGGAAGAGATTCTTAGAAATGGGGGATTTCTCCTCCTTTTTGAAAAATGAAACAATCACAAAATAACATCCTTGGACATGCTTCTTTGGTGATGGTTTTCATATTTTCACTTGTTATATTATTATGATAGATGTTAAGAGCAAATCCATGTTCAATTGATCAACGGAGTACATTTGAGCAAATCCATGCTTAACTGCTATACGATAATCTACCTGCCGGAGAGCAAGAGGTAACTTTGACCTTCTCAAGACTAATGATGTCATTTCAAATCAGGATCACACTTTATTGGTAAAATTCAAATTGTTTCACTTGACTTTGATTAAAAAAAATCTGAGCAGATGTTTCTACACTAAATATGGAGAACATACCAAGCCACATTACAAGCTACGACACCCAGCCGTAAATATGCCGACTTACTAGAAAGCGTGTAGTAAAAAAAATCAGAAGTTAACTTATGTATACAAATTTATATTATTAAGTGGAAATGTACCGTGAGATTTATCACGAAAAATGTTTTCATGGTACAAAATGCTATATACTAAGTATACAACAAGGAATGGTCAAACATATTAAAAATTGTGCATCTCTAAAATATCATCTATCTACAGAAGAAGATTACATCATCTATTTACGAATGGAGGTATATAATGTCACAATATGCAAAATACCACAATAATGAACATTATGTAGGGAGTCGTTGCAAACTGAATATAAAAATTAAGAACGACAATATTTCTTGAACAATGAAAAACAAGTTCTAGCACAATAAATAAATTGTATCCTCACATTTTGACATCGCTGCTGATGACTTCGGATCAAAGCCAATGATCAACGTTAGCATTGGAACGAAGATCCCGCCTCCGCCTACTCCACCAACGCTGCCAAATGCTGCCCCGAAGAATCCAATGAATGACCCTAACACAATTCGCCATCCAAATTTCATGGGCTACATACAAACAAATGCACCAAATTAGGGAGCACCAAAATCCAACAGCGAAGCTAGAACATGTTGTGGGCGCTTTTTCGGCTGAAGTGGCTGCTCTAACCGAGGGCTTGAAGCTCGCTCTCTTGATTGGAGGTAGCTCTATCGTTGTGCATATGGATAATCTGATCGTTGTGGATGCTCTTAATCTCAACGTAGATCATGTGATGGTGATTGGACCTATTGTAGAAGAGTGTTGGCGGTTATGTGGTGACTTCAGGAAGGTTCTTTTCTAACATTGTAAGAAAGAGCCAAGCATGGTCGCTCATATGATTGCTTAACAGGGACATATTGATCCATTGACCATGTTGTTGAACTCATCCCCTAGTTTGATCTCTCGTTTTCTCGTGGATGATGTAAGTGTTATTTGAAATTAATAAGCTAGCCATAAAGACGTTTCCGTCAAAAAAAATACATCAAATTAGGGAGCACATATAGGTCAGGCACCAGAAAATCATTTTACTTTCGGTCGATTTTCTTTATCTTTCTGCCTTTGGATTATAAAAATCTAACGGCAAATGTTCTTGTTCTTCCACCGCAAAAAAAAAGTTCTTCTTCTTCCCTTTTCAAAAAAATGTTCTTCTTCCTTCCACCTCTTGCCGCTCCTCTGCATATCCCGATGAGGCTAAATTTCGTGTTTTGATCCTTTTTCCAAACATATTCGAGATCTGACCCTAGTTTGGAAAAAAATTGAGATCTGACCCTTTTGCTACCGCCAGGGACCATGACGGTAGGGTATAACAGCCTACCGCCGAGGAACCTGGTGGTAGGGTTGCATGCCCTATCGCCAAAACTCGTCTAAGTATTGAACACAATGCGTGCTCGTGCCTACCGCCAAGCACCTTGGCGGTAGGGTTATGCAGGCTACCGCCAGTCAGTTTGGCGGTAGAGATGTTTCCTACCGCCAAAGTCCCTGGCGGTAGGCTGTTAGACCCTACTGCCATGGACTCTGACGGTAGCAAAAGAGTCAGATCTTGATTTTTTTTCAACTTAAGATCAGATCTCGAATAGCTTTCGAAAAAGGGTCAAATCACGAAAATTTGCCTCCCGATGAGGCCTCACCAGTGACGCTGCGGCATCCGTGTCTCAAGCTCGGGCTCAATCTAATCCAAGCAGCGGCCAAAACGAAAAAGCCCCTCTCTCACCTTGCAGACGGTCATCCACTCATCCTCTCCTACGCCGGAAACAGTCGTGTCATCCACATCTCCATCGAGGTCATGACGGGGCCTCATCGGAATCGACTGACGCTCCCAAATTTCTCAGGCAATTGAGAAATAGCAAAGCCGACCAAATTAACATGGCATGCAACCCAGTTACTGACGCTTCACGCGTCAGAAAGGAAGTGCATGCAGAAGGGGTCACAACAGCTAGCTTACAAAATAAACTCCCCAGGAAAAAACACAGAGTTGAACAAACTGTACAGACAAAACTTACCGGCCAGACGTGGTGATAAGTGGTTCCGTACAAGCTGGCCAGCTTGCGCGGGGAGCTCGCTTCCTCCGGCCCTGCAATGGTGCCGGCGAAGGAGAGGCCCTTGTCGCCATCGGCGACGGCGGCGGCGACAGCGTACGCCATGCCCAGTGCCGCGACGGCGTGCCATTTCCTGCCCATTTCACGGCCCTAGAATCCAAGGAAAGGTCCTCCAATAATCCCAGAGTTTGATGATGTTCTCAAAACGTTTGCGCTCGTGTGCAAAGAGTAGGACCGAACGACGGTCTTGAATGCGCTTGGCGGGCGGTGGGATGGCGTGGGCCGCGGAGCCGCATAAACCCCGGGGACATATTTGCACGGCACGCCGACCATGGGATACACATCATCTTCCAGCTACGGGCTAGTGGCTTGTTTGTTTTGGGTCCTTTCGTATGTTGCTGTATTCCACCGCCTCATTAGTCATTATTAATGCAGCTTGGACCCCTCTCTCCTCTCTTGTTCAGAAAAGAAAAAAGAAAAAGAAAGAAGACAGAATGGGCAATTTTATGGACAAAGCCTATGCGCCCTGCTTTATGGAAAGCAAAAATGTGGTTTGCTGGGATGTATAACAGCTT
Organism: Triticum urartu; assembly: GCF_003073215.2. Taxonomy (NCBI): domain Eukaryota; kingdom Viridiplantae; phylum Streptophyta; class Magnoliopsida; order Poales; family Poaceae; genus Triticum; species Triticum urartu. The sequence goes on along the minus strand of NC_053025.1, from coordinate 458,418,819 downwards.
TGCAGAAACGCACTAAGCGCACCTCACGCTAACCTACCCTGAACCATAATCAGCAGAAAATCGAGAAACGACTACGCCCCACACGCCACTGAGGGTTTTGCCGTGCAAATCTTTCGGGTGATGCTCCAACTGATACGACACTTCTTCAAGGAAGCAACAATGAACGAGGGATTATCCTGAGGTACCCCTCCCGTTGAGGTGAAGAAAAAGCTTTTCTTAGTTCCACGCTTATCTTCTGCCGCTGGTCGACTCTCACCAGGCTGCTGGGCTTTATGGCATCTCCAATGGTGACCGTTAAATCGGACACGGTATCTATATCGGTCCGCTAAATCAGACACTGTATCAGTATCTATTCACGGACAGACAAAAATCAGTTCGCTGATAGTGATTTAGGAGCTGGACATCCAACCGCATCCCCTAAACTTCTACCTAGTGATGGTGTTCTAGATCAGGGGATGCTTATCATGTCGACTCTCGCCAGGTGGGCCGCGCCTGACTCCTTTTGCCGGTTCTGTCCCAGGCCACTTCAGGCAGCCAATGACGTATACAAGTAAGATTCAGACTTGACACACAAGACGATGACTCTTCTACCAATGCAGCCGACTAGGACTCCTGTTATCATAAGCCTCCGATACATTATATAAGCTGAGACTAGGCTAGTCGAGAGATCATTGTAATCATACAACTCATACAAACATGATCTGTGGCAAACTAATCTGTAACTTGTACTCCCTCGAAATCAATACAATCAAGCATGACATAGGGTATTATCTTTCCAAGAGAGCCCGAATATGGGCAAATCCATGTGTCTTCTGATATCATCGTACCAAGGCTACCAGCTTGGGACCCCCTATCCGAGATCAGCTGGATTTGACTTCATCACCTAGATCCGGCCAGTTTCAAATTCAAACGCATAGCACCAGATCACATAGCGCGTGCCCGACCACATAGTGTCCGAAAACAACCAAAAAAGGGGGCAAGTATGCATAGTTTTTACATTCCCGATCACAAAAGAATTTCAGTTCGACAGTCCGTGCATTTTTTGCCCTGTTGGACCGGCTATCCGAGCTTCCACGCTCACTCCGGGGCTGGCTCCTCCTCACTATCCGCCTCTTTCTCGGCCGCCTGCAGCTCGGCTGTCATGCGCTTCAACAACCTAATACAAACATCTTGCACGATCATCCTTGTATCGCAATCCAAATCCCTCATCTTCAAGTTCAACATCTTCCTATCCTCTGAAGCGGCCGCGGTCTCTATCTTCTGTTCGAGGTTGAGCTTATTGCCGCCACCAACATATTAAACCTCTCGGCCTTCTTTACCTCCTTGATGTCAGAGCGCTTGAATTGCATTGGGATTTTCCTCGAAGAGGAGGGGAGATGCAGTACAGTAGAGATAACTATTTCCCTCAGTGAGAACCAAGATTTATCGAACCAATAGGAGAATCACGCAAAGCCTCGTGAACAACACTTGCACACACAAAAGCAAATACTTGCACCCAATGCGGGCAAGAGGTTTGTCAATCCCCTTGAACTCGTTATTTGCAAGCATCAAATCTTGTAGTAGTAGATAGATAAATTGCAAAAAAATAAAAGAAATAAAATTGAAACAACGGTATTTTGTATTTTATAATATGATAAAGGTAGACCCGGGGGCATATTTTTCAATGGAGGCTTCTCTCTCAAATACATAGCATACGGTGGGTGAACAAATTACTCTTAGCAATTGATAGAAAAGCGCATAGTTATGACAATATTCAAGGCAATGATCATGTATATAGGCATCATGTCCGAGACAAGTAGACCGACTCCTGCCTGCATCTACTACTATTACTGAAGGAAATATGCCCTAGAGGCAATAATAAAGTTGTTATTTATATTTACTTATATCATGATAAATGTTTATTATTCATGCTAGAATTTTATTAACCGGAAACTTAGTACATGTGTGAATACATAGACAAACAGAGTGTCCCTAGTATGCCTCTACTTGAATAGCTCGTTAATCAAAGATGGTTAAGTTTCCTGACCATAGACATGTGTTGTCATTTGATGAACGTGATCACATCATTAGAGAATAATGTGATGGACAAGACCCATCCGTTATCTTAGCATTATGATCGTCTAGTTTTATTGTTATTGCTTTCTTCATGACTTATACATATTCCTCTGACTATGAGATTATGCAACTCCCGAATACCGGAGGAACACCTTGTGTGCTATCAAACGTCACAACGTAACTGGGTGATTATAAAGATGCTCTACAACTGTCTCCAAAGGTGTTTGTTGAGTTGGCATAGATCGAGATTATGATTTGTCACTCTGAGTATCGGAGAGGTATCTCTGGGCCCTCTCGGTAATGCACATCACTATAAGCCTTGCAAGAAATGTGACTAATGAGTTAGTTGCGGGATGATGCATTACGGAACGAGTAAAGGGACTTGCCGGTAATGAGATTGAACTAGGTATGATGATACCGGTGATCGAATCTCGGGCAAGTAACATACCGATGACAAAGGGAATGGCGTATGTTGTTATGAGGTTTGTCCGATAAAGATCTTCGTAGAATATGTAGGAGCCAATATGAGCATCCAGGTTTCGCTATTGGTTATTGCCCGGAGATGTGTCTCGGTCATGTCTACATAGTTCTCTAACCCGTAGGGTTCGCACGCTTAACGTTCGGTGATGATTTGTATTATGAGTTATGTGTTTTTGATGACCGAAGTTTGTTCGGAGTCCCAGATGAGATCATGGACACGACGAAGAGTCTCGAAATGTTCTAGAGGTAAAGATTGATATATTGGAAGGTTATATACGGACACCGGAATCATTCCGAAGAAGATCGGGGATTTTTCGGAGTGCCGGGAGGTTACCGGAACCACCCGAGAAAGTTATTGGGCCTAATGGTGAAGAAAATATGCCCTAGAGGAAATAATAAAGTTGTTATTTATGTTTCCTTATATCATGATAAATGTTTATTATTCATGCTAGAATTGTATTAACCGGAAACTTAGTACATGTGTGAATACATAGACAAACAGAGTGTCCCTAGTATGCCTCTACTTGACTAGCTCGTTAATTAAAGATGGTTAAGTTTCCTAGCCATAGACATGTGTTGTCATTTGATGAACGGGATCACATCATTAGAGAATGATGTGATGGACAAGACCCATCCATTAGCTTAGCATAAATGATTGTTTAGCTTTATTGCTATTGCTTTCTCCATAACTTATACATGTTCCTATGACTATGAGATTATGCAACTCCCGAATACCGGAGGAACACTTAGTGTGCTATCAAACGTCACAACGTAACTGGGTGATTATAAAGAAGCTCTACAGGTGTCTCCGATGGTGTTTGTTGAGTTGGCATAGATCGAGATTAGGATTTGTGCTACCTCTTGAGCACTGCGTTGGTTTTCCCTTGAAGAGGAAAGAGTGATGCAGCAAAGTAGCGTAAGTATTTCCCTCAGTTTTTTAGAACCAAGGTATCAATCCAGTAGGAGGCTACGCGCGAGTCCCTCGCACCTGCACAAAACAAATAAATCCTCGCAACCAACGCGATAAGGGGTTGTCAATCCCTACACGGTCACTTACGAGAGTGAGATCTGATAGATATGATAAGATAATATTTTTTGGTATTTTTATGATAAAGATGCAAAGTAAAATAAAAGGCAACGAAAATAACTAAGTGTTGGAAGATTAATATGATGAAGATAGACCCGGGGGGCCATAGGTTTCACTAGTGGCTTCTCTCAAGAGCATAAGTATTTTACGATGGGCGAACAAATTACTGTTGAGCAATTGACAGAATTGAGCATAGTTATGAGAATATCTAGGTATGATCATGTATATAGGCATCACATCAGAGACAAGTAGACCGACTCCTGCCTGCATCTACTACTATTACTCCACACATCGACTGCTATCCAGCATGCATCTAGAGTATTAAGTTCATAAGAACAAAGTAACGCCTTAAGCAAGATGACATGATGTAGAGGGATAAACTCATGCAATATGATGAAAAACCCATCTTGTTATCCTCGATGGCAACAATACAATACGTTCCTTGCTGCCCCTACTGTCACTGGGAAAGGACACCATAAGATTGAACCCAAAGCTAAGCACTTCTCCCATTGCAAGAAAGATCAATCTAGTAGGCCAAACCAAACTGATAATTCGAAGAGACTTGCAAAGATAACCAATCATACATAAAATAATTCAGAGAAGATTCAAATATTGTTCATAGATAAACTTGATCATAAACCCACAATTCACCGGTCTCAACAAACACATCGCAAAAGAAGATTACATCGAATAGATCTCCACAAGAGAGGGGGAGAACTTTGTATTGAGATCCAAAAAGAGAGAAGAAGCCATCTAGCTAATAACTATGGACCCGAAGGTCTGAGGTAATCTACTCACACTTCATCGGAGAGGCTATGGTGTTGATATAGAAGCCCTCCGTGATCAATGCCCCCTTCGGCGGAGCTCCGAAACAGGCCCCTAGATGGGATCTCGTGGATACAGAAAGTTATGGTGGTGGAATTAGGGTTTTGGCTCCATATCTGATCGTTTGGGGGTACGTAGGTATATACAGGAGGAAGCAGTACGTCGGTGGAGCAACAGGGGGCCCACGAGGGTGGAGGGCGCGCCGGGGGGGGGGGGGGGGGGGGGGGGGGGGGGGGGGGGGGGGGGGGGGGGGGGGGGGGGGGGGGGGGTAGACGCGCCCCCTACCTCGTGGCCTCCGTGTTGGTTGCTTTACGTAGGGTCCAAGCCTCCTGGATCTTTTTCGTTCCGAAAATCACGTTCCCGAAGGTTCCATTCCGTTTGGACTCCGTTTGATATTCCTTTTCTTCGAAACCCTAAAATAGGGAAAAAACAGCAATTCTGGGCTGGGCCTCCGGTTAGTAGGTTAGTCCCAAAAATAATATAAAAGTGGATAATAAAGCCCAATAATGTCCAAAACAGTAGACAATATAGCATGGAGCAATCAAAAATTATAGATATGTTGGAGACGTATCAAGCATCCCCAAGCTTAATTCCCGCTCGTCCTCGAGTAGGTAAATGATAAAAACAGAATTTTTGATGCGGAATGCTACTAGGCATAATTTCAATGTAATTCTTATTAATTGTGGCATGAATATTCAGATCCGAAAGATTCAAGACAAAAGTTTAATATTGACATAAAAATAATAATACTTCAAGCATACTAACTAAGCAATTATGTCTTCTCAAAATAACATGGCCAAAGAAAGTTCATCCCTACAAAATCATATAGTTTAGTCATGCTCAATTTTCGTCACACAAGAATGCTCTCATCATGCACAACCCCGATGACAAGCCAAGCAATTGTTTCATACTTTAGTAATCTCAAACTTTATAGACCTTCACGCAATACATGAGCGTGAGCCATGGATATAGCACTATGGGTGGAATAGAGTATAATGATGGGGGTTATGTGGAGAAGACAAAAAAGGAGAAAGTCTCACGTCAACGAGGCTAATCAATGAGCTATGGATATGCTCATCGATTGATGTTAATGTAAGGAGTAGGGATTGCCATGCAACGGATGCACTAGAGCTATAAATGTATGAAAGCTCAACAAAAGAAACTAGTGGGTGTGCATCCAACTTGCTTGATCATGAAGACCTAGGGCACTTGAAGAGGCCCATTGTTGGAATATACAAGCCAAGTTCTATAATGAAAAATTCCCACTAGTCTATGAAAGTGACAGAACAAGAGACTCTCTATCATGAAGATCATGGTGCTACTTTGAAGCACAAGTGTGGGAAAAAAAGATAGTAGCATTGTCCCTTTTCATTTCTCTTTTTTTGGGCCTTCCTTTTTTATTTGGACTTTCTCTTTTTTTATCAGGACAATGCTCTATTAAATGATGATCATCACACTTCTATTTATTTACAACTCGATGATTACAACTCGATACTAGAACAAGGTATGCCTCTATATGAATGCCTCTAGCGGTGTACCGGGATATGCAATGAATCAAGTGTGACATGTATGAAAGAATTATGAATGGTGGCTTTGCCAAAAATACAATGTCAACTACATGATCATGCAAAGCAATATGACAATGATGAATGTGTCATGATAAACGGGATGGTGGAAAGTTGCATGGCAATATATCTCGGAATGGCTATGGAAATGCCATAATAGGTAGGTATGGCGACTGTTTTGAGGAAGATATAAGGAGGTTTATGTGTGAAAGAGCGTATCATATCACGGGGTTTGGATGCACCGGCGAAGTTTGCACCAACTCTCAATGTGAGAAAGGGCAATGCACGGTACCGAAGAGGCTAGCAATGATGGAAGGGTGAAAGTGTGTATAATCCATGGACTCAACATTAGTCATAAAGAACTCACATACTTATTGCAAAAATCTACAAGTCATCAAAAACCAAGCACTACGCGCATGCTCCTAGGGGGATAGATTGGTAGGAAAAGACCATCGCTCATCCCCGACCGCCACTCATAAGGAAGACAATCAAAGAACACCTCATGTTTCAAATTTGTTACATAACATTTACCATACATGCATGCTACGGGACTTGCAAACTTCAACACAAGTATTTCTCAAATTCACAACTACTCAACTAGCACAACTTTAATATCACTACATCCATATATCAAAACAATCATCAAGCATCAAACTTCTCTTAGTATTCAAAACACTCATAAGAAAGTTTTTACTAATCTTGAATACCTAGCATATTAGGATTATTTAAGCAAATTACCATGCTATTTAAGACTCTCAAAATAATATAAGTGAAGCATGAGAGATCAATAGTTTCTATAAAACAAATCCACCACCGTGCTCTAAAAGATATAAGTGAAGTACTAGAGCAAAACTATATAACTCAAAAGATATAAGTGAAGCACATAGAGTATTCTAATAATTTCCGAATCATGTGTGTCTCTCTCAAAAGGTGTGTACAGAAAAGATGATTGTGGTAAACTAAAAATCAAAGACTCAAATCATACAAGACGCTCCAAGCAAAACACATATCATGTGGTGAATAAAAATATAGCTCCAAGTAAAGTTACCGATGGAAGTAGACGAAAGAGGGGATGCCTTCCGGGGCATCCCCAAGCTTTGGCTTTTTGGTGTCCTTAGATTATATTGGGGGGTGCTATGGGAATCACCAATATTAGGCTCTTGCCACTCCTTGTTCCATAATCCATCAAATCCTTACCCAAAACTTGAAAACTTCACAACACAAAACTTAAAGTAGAGAATCTCGTGAGCTCCGTTAGCGAAAGAAAACAAAAGACCACTTCAAGGTACTGTAATTAACCCATTCTTTATTTATATTGGTGTTAAACCTACTGTATTCCAACTTCTTTATGGTTTATAAACTATTTTACTAGCCATAGATTCATCAAAATAAGCAAACAACACATGAAAAACAGAATCTGTCAAAAACAGAACAGTCTGTAGTAATCTGTAGCTAGTGCAAGATCTGGAACCCCAAAAATTCTAAAATAAATTGCTGGACGTGAGGAATTTATCTATTAATCATCTTCAAAAATAATTAACTAAATGGCACTTTCTTAATAAAAATGTCAGCAGTTCTCGTGAGCGCTAAAGTTTCTGTTTTTTTTACAGCAAGATTAACAAGACTTTCCCCAAGTCTTCCCAATGGTTCTACTTGGCACAAACACTAATTAAACACAAAAAACACAACCAAAGCGGAGGCAAGATAAATTATTTATTACTAAACATGAGCAAAAAGAAAGGAATAAAAATAAAATTGGGTTGCCTCCCAACAAGCGCTATCGTTTAACGCCCCTAGCTAGGCATAAACAGCAAGGATAGATCTAGGTAGTGCCATCTTTGGTAGGCAATCCGTAAGTGGATCTCATAATAGATTCATAAGGTAATTTAATTTTCTTCCTAGGAAAGTGTTCCATGCATTTCCTTAACGGAAATTGGAATCTAATATTTCCTTCCTTCATATCAATAATTGCACCAATCGTTCTAAGGAAAGGTCTACCAAGAATAATAGGACATGAAGGATTTCAATCTATATCAAGAACAATAAAATCTACGGGCACATAGTTCCTATTTGCAACAATAAGAACATCATTAATTCTTCCCATAGGTTTCTTAATATTGGAATCCGCAAGGTGCAAGTTTAAAGAGCAATCATCAAAATCACAGAAACCTAACAAATCACACAAAGTCTTTGGAATCGTGGAAACACTAGCACCCAAATCACACAAAGCATAGCATTCATGATCTTTAATTTTAATTTTAATAGTTGGTTCCCACTCATCATAAAGTTTTCTAGGGATAGAAACTTCTAACTCAAGTTTTTCTTCATAGGATTGCATCAAAGCATCAACGATATGTTTGGTAAAAGCTTTATTTTGACTATAAGAATGAGGAGAATTTAGCACGGATTGCAACAAGGAAATAAAATCTATCAAAGAGCAATTATCATAATTAAATTCCTTGAAATCCAAAATAGTAGTTCATTAACATCAAGAGTTTTGATCTCTTCAATCCCACTTTTATCAAATTTAGCATCACGATCTAAAAGCTCCGAATTTTTGGAACGTCTTATAGGTAAAGGTGGATCATATTCAGTCCCATCATTATCAAGAATCATATTGCAAAACAAAGATTTAATGGGGACACATCAATAACTTTTAAATCTTCATCTTTATTATCATGGAAACTAAAAGAACACGCTTTTATAAAGGAATCTTTCTTAGCACGCATCCTAGCGGTTCTTTCTTTGCACTCATCAATGGAAATTCTCATGGCTTTGAGAGACTCATTGATATCATGCTTAGGTGGAATAGATCTAAGTTTCAAAGAATCAACATCAAGAGAAATTCTATCAACGTTCCTAGCCAACTCATCAATCTTAAGCAATTTTTCTTCAATCAAAGCATTGAAATTCTTTTGCGAAGTAATAAATTCTTTAATATTAGATTCAATATTAGAGGGCATCTTATTATAATTTCCATAAGAATTGTTGTAGGAATTACCATAATTATTAGTGGAATTGCTAGGATAAGGCCTAGGATTAAAGTTTTCTCTGTACACGTTGTTACCAAAATTGTTCCTACCAACAAAATTCACATCCATAGATTCATTATTATTCTCAATCAAAGTAGACAAAGGCATATCATTAGGATCAGAAGAAACACTTTTATTAGCAAATAATTTCATAAGTTCATCCATCTTTCCACTCAAAACATTAATTTCTTCTATCGCATGCACTTTCTTATTAGTAGATCTTTCAGTGTGCCACTGAGAATAATTAACCATAATATTATCTAGGAGTTTAGTAGCTTCTCCTAAAGTGATTTCCATAAAAGTGCCTCCCGCGGTCGAATCTAAAAGATTTCTAGAAGCAAAATTCAATCCGGCATAAATTTTTTATATAATCATCCACAAATTCAAACCATGTGTTGGGCAATTATGTATCATTAATTTCATCCTCTCCCAAGCTTGTGCAACATGTTCATGATCAAGTTGCTTAAGATTCATAATATAGTTTCTAAGAGAGATGATCTTAGTGGGAGGAAAATACTTAGAGATAAAAGCATCTTTGCACTTATTCCAAGAATCAATACTATTTTTAGGCAAAGACGAAAACCAAGCTTTAGCACGATCTCTAAGCGAAAAAGGAATTGTCAACATCTTTCTTCTTTTGCATATCACACAAATCAACGAAGCTATTTAGATGGGTAGCGGCATCTTCACTAGGAAGGCCGGAAAACGGATCTTTCATGACAAGATTCAGCAATGCAGCATTAATTTCACAAGATTCAGCATCGGTAAGAGGAGCAATGGGAGTGCTAATAAAATCATTGTTGTTGGTATTGGTAAAGTCACATAATTTAGTGTTATCTTGAGCCATTGTGACAAGCAAGCAATCTAACACACAAGCAAACGAGGAACGGGCAAAAAGAGGCAAATAGAGAGAGAGGAGGATAGATAGAGAGAGAGAGAGGGCGAATACAACAGCAAGGGTGAAGTGGGGGAGAGGAAAACGAGAGGCAAATGGCAAATAATGTAATGCGGGAGATAAGGGTTTGTGATGGGTACTTGGTATGTTGACTTTTGCGTAGACCTCCCCGGCAATGGCGCCAGAAATCCTTCTTGCTACCTCTTGAGCACTGCGTTGGTTTTTCCTTGAAGAGGAAAGGGTGATGCAGCAAAGTAGCGTAAGTATTTCTCTCAATTTTTGAGAACCAAGGTATCAATCCAGTAGGAGGCTAAGCGCGAGTCCCTCGCACCTGCACAAAACAAATAAATCCTCGCAACCAACGTGATAAGGGGCTGTCAATCCCTACACGGTCACTTACGAGAGTGAGATCTGATATATATGATAAGATAATATTTGTTGGTATTTTTATGATAAAGATGCGAAGTAAAAGAAAAGGCAATGAAAATAACTAAGTGTTGGAAGATTAATATGATGAAGATAGACCCGGGGGCCATAGGTTTCACTAGTGGCTTCTCTCAAGAACATAAGTATTTTACAGTGGGTGACCAAATTACTGTTGAGCAATTGACAGAATTGAGCATAGTATGAGAATATCTAGGTATGATCATGTATATAGGCATCACGTCCGAGACAAGTAGACCGACTCCTGCCTGCATCTACTACTATTACTCCACACATCGACCGCTATCCAGCATGCATCTAGAGTATTAAGTTCATAAGAACAAAGTAACGCCTTAAGCAAGATGACATGATGTAGAGGGATAAACTCATGCAATATGATGAAAACCCCATCTTGTTATCCTCAATGGCAACAATACAATACGTGCCTTGCTGCCCCTACTGTCACTGGGAAAGGACACCATAAGATTGAACCCAAAGCTAAGCACTTCTCCCATTGCAAGAAAGATCAATCTAGTAGGCCAAACCAAACTGATAATTCGAAGAGACTTGCAAAGATAACCAATCATACATAAAAGAATTCAGAGAAGATTCAAATATTGTTCATAGATAAACTTGATCATAAACCCACAATTCATCGGTCTCAACAAACACACCGTAAAAGAAGATTACATCGAATAGATCTCCACAAGAGAGGGGGAGAACTTTGTATTGAGATCCAAAAGGAGAGAAGAAGCCATCTAGCTAATAACTATGGACCCGAAGGTTTGAGGTAAACTACTCACACTTCATCGGAGAGGCTATGGTGTTGATGTAGAAGCCCTCCGTGATCGATGCCCCCTCGAGGGGAGCTCCGGAACAGGCCCCAAGATGGGATCTCGTGGATACAGAAAGTTACGGCGGTGGAATTAGGGTTTTGGCTCCGTATCTGGTCGTTTGGGGGTACGTAGGTATATATAGGAGGAAGGAGTACGTCGGTGGAGCAACAAGGGGCCCATGAGGGTGGAGGGCACGCCTGGGGGGGGGGGGTAGGCGCGCCCTCTACCTCATGGCCTCCCTGTTGGTTGCTTGACGTAGGGTCCACGTCTCATGGATCTTTTTCATTCCAAAAATCACGTTCCTGAAGGTTTCATTCCGTTTGGACTCCATTTGATATTCCTTTTCTTCAAAACCCTAAAATAGGCAAAAAAACAGCAATTCTGGGCTGGGCCTCCGGTTAGTAGGTTAGTCCCCAAAATAATATAAAAGTGGATTATAAAGCCCAATAATGTCCAAAACATTAGATAATATAGCATGGAGCAATCAAAAATTATAGATACATTGGAGACGTATCAATTTGTCACTCCGATTGTCGGAGAGGTATCTCTAGGCCCTCTCAGTAATGCACATCACTATAAGCTTTGCAAGTAATGTGACTAATGAGTTAGTTGTGGGATGTTGCATTATGGAACGAGTAAAGGGACTTACCGGTAACGAGATTGAACTAGGTATGATGGTACCAATGATCGAATCTCGGGCAAGTAATATACCGATGACAAAGGGAACACCGTATGTTGTTATGCGGTTTGACCGATAAAGATATTAATAGAATATGTAGGAGCCAATATGAGCATACAGGTTCCGCTATTGGTTATTGACCGGAGATGTGACTCGATCATGTCTACATAGTTCTCGAACCCGTAGGGTCCGCGCGCTTAACGTTCGATGACGATATGTATTGTGAGTTATGTGATTTGATGTACCGAAGGTTGTTCAGAGTCCCAGATGTGATCATGGACATGACGAGGAGTACCGAAATGTTCGAGACATGAAGATTGATATATTGGAAGGTTATGTTTGGACACTGGAAAGGTTTCGGATAGGTTTGGGCATTTTCCGGAGTAACGGGGGGTTACCGGAACCCCCCGAGGGGGTTAATGGGCCTTCATGGGCTTTAGTGGAAGAGAGGATGAGGCGGACAAGTGGAGGGGCAAGCCCCCCCCCCCCAAGCCCAATCCGAATTGGGAGGGGGGACTGGCCCCCTTTCCTTCTCTCCCTCTTCCCTTTCCTTCCCCTCCTAGTTGGACTAGGAAAGGGGGGAACCTACTCCTAGTAGGAGTAGGATTCCCCCCTTGGGGTACACCCCATGAGGCCGGCCGACCCCCTCCTCTACTCCTTTATATATGGGGGAGAAGGCACTGAAGGAAATATGCCCTAGAGGCAATAATGAAGTTGTTATTTATATTTCCTTATATCATGATAAATGTTAATTATTCATGCTAGAATTGTATTAACCAGAAACTTAGTACATGTGTGAATACATAGACAAACAGAGTGTCACTAGTATGACTCTACTTGACTAGCTCGTTAATCAAAAGATGGTTAAGTTTCCTAACCATAGACATGAGTTTTCATTTGATGAACAGGGTTACATCATTAGAGAATGATGTGATTGACTTGACCCATCTGTTAGCTTAGCACTATGATCGTTTAGTTTATTGCTATTGCTTTCTTCAAGACTTATACGTGTTCCTATGACTATGAGATTATGCAACTCCCGAATATCGGAGGAACAGTTAGTGTGCTATCAAACGTCACAAGGTAACTGGGTGACTATAAAGATGCTCTACAGGTGTCTCCAATGGTGTTTGTTGAGTTGGCATAGATCGAGATTAGGATTTGTCACTCCGTGTATCAGAGAGGTATCTCTGGGCCCTCTCGGTAATGCACATCACTATAAGCCTTGCAAGCAATGTGACTAATGAGTTAGTTGCGGGATGTAGCATTACGGAACGAGTAAAGAGACTTGCCGATAACGAGATTGAACTAGGTATTGAGATACCGACGATCGAATCTCGAGCAAGTAACATACCGATGACAAAAGGGAACAACGTATGTTGTTATGCGGTTTGACCGATAAAGATATTCGTACAATATGTAGGAACCAATATGAGCATCCAGGTTCCGCTATTGGTTATTGACCGGAAGTGAGTCTCGGTCATGTCTACATAGTTCTCAAACCCGTAGGGTCTGCACACTTAACGTTCGATGACGATCGGTATTATGAGTTTATATGTTTTTATGTACTGAAGGTAGTTCGGAATCCCGGATGTGATCACGGACATGACGAGGAGTCTCAAAATGGTCGAGACATAAATATTGATATATTGGAAGGCTATGTTTGGACACCGGAATGGTTTCGGATAAGTTCGGGCAATTACCGGAGTACCGGGAGGTTACCGGAACCCCCCAGGGAGTTAATGGGCCTTAATGGGCCATGGTGGGAGAGAGAAGGAGGCGGCCAAGTGGGGGGCGCCCCCCAAGCCCAATCTGAATTGGGGAGGGGCCGGCCCCTGTCCTTCTCTCCTTCTCCTTTTTCCTTCTTCTCTTACTCCAACTAGGGAGGGGGGGAACCTACTCCTACTAGGAGTAGGAATCCCCCTTGGGGCGCGCCATAGAGAGGGCCGGCCCTCCCCTCCTACACCCCTTTATATATGGGGGAGGGGGGCACCCCATAGACACACAAGTTGACAGTTGTCTTAGCCGTGTGCGGTGCCCCCTCCACAGATTTCCACCTCGGTCATATCGTTGTAGTTCTTAGGCGAAGCCCTGCGTCGGTAACTTCATCATCACCGTCATCACGCCATCGTGCTGACGAAACTCTCCCTCGGCCTCAGCTAGATCAAGAGTACGAGGGACATCATCGAGCTGAACGTGTGCAGATCGCGGAGGTGCCGTGCATTCGGTACTTGATCGGTTGGATCGCGAAGACGTTCGACTACGTCAACCGTGTTACTTAACGCTTCCACTTTCGGTCTACGAGGGTATGTGGACACACTCTCCCCTCTTGTTGCTATGCATCTCCTTGATAGATCTTGCGTGATCATAGGAATTTTTTTGAAATATTGCGTTCCCCAATAGTGGCATCCGAGCCAGGTCTATGCGTAGATGTTATATGCACGAGTAGAACACAAAGGAGTTGTGGGCATGGGTATATACATATTGCTTGCCGCCACTAGTTGATTCTTGATTCAGCGGTATTGTTGGATGAAGTAGCTCAGACCGACATTACGCGTACGGTTACGTGATACTGGTTCTACCGACGTGCTTCGCACTCAGGTGGCTAGTGGGTGTCTGTTTCTCCAACTTTAGTTGAATCGGTTGATAACCCATGAGTATAGGAGATTGCAACAGTTTTCGAGGGTACAGTACTCAACCCAAATTTATTGATTCGACACAAGGGGAGCCAAAGTATATTCTCAAGTATTAACAGTTGAGTTGTCAATTCAACCACACCTGAAAGACTTAATATCTGCAACAAAGTATTTAGTAGCAAAGTAATATGATAGTAGCAGTAACGGTAGCAAAAGTAACAGTATTGGTTTTGTAGTGATTGTAACAGTGGCAACGGAAAAGTAACTAAGCAAAGAACAATATGTGAAAAGCTCGTAGGCAATGGATCAGTGATGGATAATTATGTCGGATGCGATTCCTCATGCAACAGTTATAACATAGGGTGACACAGAACTAGCTCCAGTTCATCAATGTAATGTAGGCATGTATTCCGAATATAGTCATACGTGCTTATGGAAAAGAACTTGCATGACATCTTTTGTCCTACCCTCCCGTGGCAGCAGGGTCCTATTGGAAACTAAGGGATATTAAGACCTCCTTTTAATAGAGTACCGGACCAAAGCATAAACACTTAGTGAATACATGAACTCCTCAAACTACGGTCATCACCGGTAAGTATCCCGATTATTGTCACTTCGGGGTTAACGGATCATAACACATAATAGGTGACTATAGACTTGCAAGATAGGATCAAGAATTCACATATATTCATGAAAACATAATAGGTTCAGATCTGAAATCATGGCACTCGGGCCCTAGTGACAAGTATTAAGCATTGCAAAGTCATAGCAACATCAATCTTAGAACATAATGGATACTAGGGATCAAATCCTAAGAAAACTAACTCGATTACATGATAAATCTCATCCAACCCATCACCGTCCAGCAAGCCTACGATGGAATTACTCACGCACGACCGTGAGCATCATGAAATTGGTGATGGAGGAAGGTTGATGACGATGGCGACGGATTCCCCTCTCCGGAGCCCTGAGCGGACTCCAAATCAGCCCTACCGAGAGAGATTAGGGCTTGGCGGCGGCTCCATATCGTAAAATGCGATGAATCCTTCTCCTTGATTTTTTTCCTCCCTGAACGTGAATATATAGAGTTGGAGTTGAGGTTGGTGGAGCACCAGGGGGCCCACAAGGCAGGGTGGCGTGCCTAGGGGGGTAGGCTCGCCCCCACCCTCGTGGATAGGGGTGTGGGCCCCTGGCCTTGATTCTTTCTTTTTTATATGTTCCAAAAATATTCTTCGTTGATTTTCAGGTCATTCCGAGAACTTTTATTTCTGCACAAAAATAACACCATGGTAATTCTGCTGAAAACAACGCCAGTCCGGGTTAGTTCCATTCAAATCATGCAAGTTAGAGTCCAAAACAAGGGCAAAAGTGTTTAGAAAAGTAGATACGATGGAGACATATCAACTCCCCCAAGCTTAAACCTTTGCTTGTCCTCAAGTAATTCAGTTGAAAAACTGAAAGTGATAAAGAAAAACTTTTACAAACTATGTTTTCTCTTGTTGTTGTAAATATGTAAAGCCAACATCCAAGTTTTCAGCAAAGATTATGAACTAACCATATTCACAATAACATTTAGGTCTCATGTTTACTCATATCAATGGCATAATCAACTAGCGAGTAAAATAGTAAATCTCGGATGACAACACTTTCTCAAAACAATCATAATATGATATAACAAGATGGTATCTCGCTAGCCCTTTCTAAGACCGCAAAACATAAATGTAGAGCACCTCTGAAGATCAAGGCCTGACTGGAAATCATAATTCATGATAAAAGAGATCCAGTCAAGTCATACTCAATGTAAACTAATAATAATACATGCAAATGACAGCGGTGCTCTCCAACTAGTGCTTTTTAATAAGAGGATGATGACTCAACATAAAAGTAAATAGATAGGCCCTTCGGAGAGGGAAGCAGGGATTTGTAGAGGTGCTAGAGCTCGGTTTTAAAATAGAGATGAATAATATTTTGAGCGGTATACTTTCATTGTCAACATAAAAACCAAGAGATCTCGATATCTTCCATGCTACACACATTATAGGCGGTTCCCAAGCAGAATGGTAAAGTTTTTACTCCCCCCCACCAACAAGCATCAATCCATGGCTTGCCCGAAACAACGGGTGCCTCCAACTAACAACAATCCCGGGGGAGTTTTGTTTGCAATTATTTTGATTTGATTTGAGCATGGGACTGGGCATCCCAGTGACCAGCCATTTTCTCGTGAATGAGGAGCAGAGTCCACTCCTCTTGAGAATAACCCGCCTAGCATGGAAGATACAGACATCCCTAGTTGATACATGAGCTATTCGAGCATACAAAATAGAATTTCATTTGAAGGTTTAGAGTTTGGCACATACAAATTTACTTGGAACGGTAGGTAGATACCACATATAGGAAGGTATGGTGGACTCATATGGAATAACTTTTGGCGTTTATGGAGTTGGATGCACAAGCAGTATTCCCGCTTAGTACAAGTGAAGGCTAGAAAGAGACTGGGAAGCGACCAGCTAGAGAGCGACAACAGTCATGAACATGCATTAAAATTAATCAACACTGAATGCAAGCATGAGTAGGATATAATTCACCATGAACATAAATATCATGGAGGCTATGTTGATTTGTTTCAACTACATGTGTGAACATGTGCCAAGTCAAGCCACTCGAATCGTTCAAAGGAGGATACCACCCTATCATACCACATCACAACCA
Source organism: Triticum urartu (assembly GCF_003073215.2). NCBI lineage: Eukaryota > Viridiplantae > Streptophyta > Magnoliopsida > Poales > Poaceae > Triticum > Triticum urartu. The sequence continues at coordinate 458,401,597 of NC_053025.1, read as the reverse complement.
TTTTAATAGCATGTTGGCACGCAAGGTAAACCATTATAAACTCCTAGCAAATTAAGCATGGCATGAGCAACTATAATCTCTAATTATCATTGCAAACATGTTTCATTCATAATAGACTGAATCAGGAACAATGAACTAATCATATTTACAAAAACAAGAGAGGTCGAGTTCATACTAGCTTTTCTCATCTCAATCAGTTCATCATATATCGTCATTATTGCCTTTCACTTGCATGACCGAATGGTGTGGATAATAATAATAGTGCACGTGCATTGGACTAAGCTGGAATCTGCAAGCACTCAATTCAAGGGAGAAGACAAGGTAATATGGGCTCTTTGTTAGATCAACCATAATGCATAAAAGAGCCACTCAACATTTTCATTATGGTCTTCTCCTCTCGACCACCAAAGAAAAGAAAAGAACAAAAACTATTTACACGGGAAAGCTCCCAACAAGCAAAAGAAGAACAAGAAATCTTTTTGGGTTTACTTTTTAATTACTACTACTACAAGCATGGAAAGTAAACTAGTAAAAGCTACACCTAATTTTTTTGTTTTTTCTTAAGGTTTTTCAAACACACAAGAAGAAGGCTTAAAAAGAAATTAAACTAGCATGGATAATACAATGAAAAAGTATGAGCACCGACAACTGGCATGAGTGTGTGAACATGAATGTAATGTCGGTGAGAAATACGTACTCCCCCAAGCTTAGGCTTTTGACCTAAGTTGGTCTATGCCCACGGATCAAAGCTGCCCTCTCCGGTGTACTGAGGAGGATCCTCAGGGTGCCACTGGTTAGCGATCTCCTCCGGATCCCACTAATAAACAGACTGACGGCGAGGATCAAGTGGTGGCTCCGGCTCAGGCTCTGGAGATGATGTCAGGCTCCGGTATGCATGAACGGCCTCCGGCAAAACAAGGTACGTGCCTGAAAATATGTTGAACAAAGAGGGAGCAGGCAAGGTAATAGTCTCAAAGTAACTTTTATCAAATATCAGTCTATAGTTAAGCATCTTCTTCTTATTCTTAACAATAAAATCATGTGCTACCATACTCTTATAATCTAGAAAAATAGGAGGCAACAACTTTTCCTCTTTCTCATAATGCCTAATAGGTATGTTAAAGTGTGCAGCAAGGTGCGAGGCAAAGATGCCTCCAAAGACGGGACCCTTTGTGCGGTTCAGATTTAACCGTTTAGCAATGATAGCGCCTAAACTAAAAGTGGTATCATGAAACAAAGCATGGCGCAAAATAACAATATCAGGGGCACTAAGGTATCCACAGTTCCCACGGCCAATTAAGCATCTACTAGAAAATATTGCAAAGTAACATAGAACATGAAAATGTATGCTAGTAATTCTTTCATCAGAAACCTTCCTCGTCTCCCCTACAGCGATCATATCAATAAACCCTTCCACATCATTACGATGTGGTTCCTCTATGCTGCCCTCAAAGGGCAACTTGCAAACCCCACAAAAGTTGTAAAGTGACATCTCCTTATACTCATCATACAAATAAAAATCCACAGAAGGTGGCGGCCTCCTAGCATGGAAATGAAAATTTTGCACAAAAATATTAGTGAGCAGGAGATACTGTTTGAGCTGGTCGTGGAGGAAGTTGGTGAGGCCTGCATTCTCAGCCAAATAAAAAAATCTTCATAAATCCAGGCTTCTCTCAAGAACTCGTCGCAAGGCCATTCACACGGTTGAACTTTCGCAGTATGAGGGAGATTATATTTGGGCTTCTTATTCTCTTCACTTTGCTTATCCTTCGAGCTTCGGCTCGAAGAACCCCTCAAAAATCTCTTCATCTTTTTCTGAAAATTTCTGAAATTTTTAGTGACTCAAAATAAAAGTGAACCAAACTCAACAAGATTGATAGAAACTACTCCTACAAGTGCCTAGAGTCCATATCATGCATTAAAACTACTTTTGACCACATAAATTTGACATGCAAGCTCAAGAACAGGGCCACCTAAGCAACAAAAATTTGCAATAAATAAAGCACTAGAACAAAAACTAATTGGACCATTGGAGGAGTCACATACCGAAGAACAATCGCCCAAAGTAGTTTTGTGAATGGAGCTTTGAGCAAGGAGATCGAAAATGGCAGCAAGATGAGCTAGAACTCGGGTTTGAGCTGGTGGATGATTTTTTCTGGAGGAAGACGAAGTGTGTGGGTGCAAGAATAAGTGGAGGAGGCCCACGTGGGGTCCACGAGGCAGGGGGCACGCCCAGGGGGGTAGGGCGCGCCCTCCACCCTCGCGGGCACATGGTGGGTCCCCCTGGTGTGTTTCCAGTGCCAATAATTCTTAAATATTTCAGAAAAAATCATATTAAATTTTCAGGGCATTTGGAGAACTTTTATTTTCGAGGTATTTTTTATCACAAGGATAATTCAGAAAACAGACAGAAAATACTATTTTTTTACTTTATTTAATCTAAATAACAGAAAGTAAAAGGAGGGTACAGAGAGTTGTGCTTTCTAACTTCATCCATCTCATGCTCATCAAAAGGAATCCACTAACAAGGTTGATCATGTCTTGTTAACAAACTCATTCCGAATTGCATGAAACCGGATAAATTTCGAATAACACTAGGTTACCTCAACTGGGATATGCACATCCCCAACAATAAGAATATCATATTTATTCTTGACCGTAGGAAGAGGAAATTCAAAACCTCCAATAGTAATTGTTGGAATTTTTCCAATAGAATTGATACTGTGGACTTGAGGTTGTTTCCTCCGAAAGTGTACTGTATGCTCATTACCATTAACATGAAAAGTGACATTGCCTTTGTTGCAATCAATAACAGCCCCTGCAGTATTCAAAAAGGGTCTTCCAAGAATAATAGACATACTATCATCCTCGGGAATATCAAGAATAACAAAATCCGTTAAAATAGTACCATTTGCAACCACAACAGGCACATCCTCACAAATACCGACATGTATAGGAGTTGATTTATCAGCCATTTGCAAGGATATTTCAATATGTGTTAACTTATTCAAATCAAGTCTATGATATAAAGAGAGCGGCATAACACTAACACCGGCTCCAAGATCACATAAAGCAGTTTTAACATAGTTTCTTTCAATGGAGCATGGTATAGTTGGTACTCCTGGATCTCCAAGTTTCTTTGGTATTCCACCCTTAAAAGTATAATTAGCAAGCATGGTGGAAATTTCAGCTTCCGGTATCTTTCTTTTATTAGTAACAATATCCTTCATGTTCTTAGCAAAAGGGTTCATTTTAAGCATATCAGTCAAACGCATATGCAAAAAGATAGGTCTAATCATTTCAGCAAAGCGCTCAAAATCCTCATCATCCTTTTTCTTGGATGGTTTAGGAGGAAAAGGCATGGGTTTCTAAACCCATGGTTCTCTTTCTTTACCGTGCTTCCTAGCAACGAAGTCTCTTATCATAACGTTGATTCATTGATTGTGGTTTATCAAGATCAACAGTAGGTTCAATCTCCACATCATTATCATTGCTAGGTTGAGCATCAACATGATCATCATCATTAACATTATCACTAGGTTCATGTTCATTACCAGATTGTGTTTTAGCATCAGAAATAGAAATATCATTGGGATTCTCAGGTGTGTCAATGACAGGTTCACTAGAAGCATGCAAAGTCCTATCATTTTTCTTTTTCTTCCTTTTAGAAGGACTAGGTGCATCAACATTAGTTCTCTGAGAATCTTGCTCAATTCTCTTAGGGTGGCCCTCAGGATACAAAGGTTCCTGAGTCATTTTACCCCCTCTAGTCATAACTCTAACATCATTATCATTTTTCTTATTATTTAATTCATTGAGAAAATCATTCTGAGCCTTAAGTACTTGTTCTACTTGAGTGGTAACCATAGAAGCATGTTTACTAATAAGTTTAAGTTCACCTTTAACTCTAGCCATATAATCACTCAAGTGTTCAATCATATAAGCATTGCGTTTCAATTGTCTACCAACATAAGCATTGAAGTTTTCTTGTTTAACAATAAAATTATCAAACTCATCCATGCATTGGCTAGCAGACTTATTACGAGCAATATCACCTTCATCAAATCTATTGAGAGAATTTACCTTTACTACCTGTGTCGGGTTATCAAGACCATGTATTTATTCAATAGGTGGTAAATTCTTAACATATTTAGCTTTAATACCTTTTTCTTTCATAGATTTCTTTGCCTCTTGCATATCTTCAGGATTGAGAAATAGAATACACCTTTTCTTCGGAGTTGGCTTAGGAGTTGGTTCAGGAAGTGTCCAATCACTTTCATTACTCAACATATTATTCAATAGCAATTCAACTTGATCAACAGTTCTTTCCCTGAAAACGCAACCAGCACAACTATCTAGGTGGTCTCTGGAAGCATCAGTTAGTCCATTATAAAAGATATCAAGTATTTCATATTTTCTTGAGAGGATGATCAGGCAAAGCATTAAGTAATTAGAGAAGCCTCCCCCAAGCTTGTGGGAGACTCTCTTCTTTAATTTGCACAAAATTATATATTTCCCTTAAAGCAGCTTGTTTCTTATGAGCAGGGAAATATTAAGCAGAGAAGTAATAAATCATATCCTGGGGACTACGCACACAACCAGGATCAAGAGAATTAAACCATGTTTTAGCATCACCCTTTAATGAGAACGGAAACAACTTAAGGATAAAGTAATAGCGAGTTTTCTCATCATTAGTGAACAGGGTGGTTATATCATTTAATTTAGTAAGATGTGCCACAACAGTTTCAGATTCATAGCCATAGAAAGGATCAGATTCAACCAAAGTAATTAACTCAGGGTCAACAGAGAAATCATAATCCTTATCAAAAATACAGATAGGTGAAGTAGCAAAATCAGGGTCATATTTCATTCTAGCATTCAAAGAATTTTCTTTAAGCTTAGCTAACAATTTATTAAGATCATATCTATCATTGCAAGCTAAAAAGTCTCTAGAAGTTTCTTCATCCATAACATAGCCCTCAGGCACAAGAGGCAATTCATATCTAGGGGGAGAATCTTCATCATCACTTTCATCAATATTATCAGTTTCAATAATTTCATTCTCTCTAACCCTAGCAAGTTGTTCATTAAGAAATTCACCTAGTGGCACAGTATTATCAAGCATAGAAGTAGTTTCATCATAAGCATCATGCATAGCAGAAGTGGAATCATCAATAACATGTGACATATCAGAATGAATGGCAGGAGTAGGTGTCGCAAGTTTACTCAAAACAGAAGGTGAATCAAGTGCAGAGCTAGATGGCAGTTCCTTACCTCCCCTCGTAGTTGAGGGAAAAATCTTGGTTCTTTTGTCTTTCAAATTCTTCATAGTGATCAGCGGATATAAATCCCAAGTGACTCAAAGAATATAGCTATGCTCCCCGGCAACGGCACCAGAAAATAGTCTTGATAACCCACAAGTATAGGGGATCGCAACAGTTTACGAGGGTAGAGTATTCAACCAAAATTTATTGATTCGACACAGGGGGAGCCAAAGAATATTCTCAAGTATTAACAGTTGAGTTGTCAATTCAACCGCACCTGAAAGACTTAATATCTACAACAAAGTATTTAGTAGCAAAGTAATATGATAGTAGCGGTAACGGTGGCAAAATTAACAGTATTGGTTTTGTAGTGATTGTAACAGTGGCAACGGAAAAGTAACTAAGCAAAGAACAATATGTGAAAAGCTCGTAGGCAATGTATCAGTGATGGATAATTACGTCGGATGCGATTCCTCATGCAACAGTTGTAACATAGGGTGACACAGAACTAGCTCCAGTTCATCAATGTAATGTAGGCATGTATTCCGAATATAGTCATACATGCTTATGGAAAAGAACTTGCATGACATCTTTTGTCCTACCCTCCCATGGCAGCGGCGTCCTATTGGAAACTAAGGGATATTAAGGCCTCCTTTTAATAGAGTACCAAACCAAAGCATTAACACTTAGTGAATACATGAACTCCTCAAACTATGGTCATCACCGGTAAGTATCCCGATTATTGTCACTTCGGGGTTAACGGATCATAACACATAATAGGTGACTACAGACTTGCAAGATAGGATCAAGAACTCACATATATTCATGAAAACATAATAGGTTCAGATCTGAAATCATGGCACTCGGTCCCTAGTGAAGGAAATATGCCCTAGAGGCAATAATAAAGTTATTATTTATTTCCTTATTTCATGATAAATGTTTATTATTCATGCTAGAATTGTATTAACCGGAAACATAATACATGTGTGAATACATAGACAAACAGAGTGTCACTAGTATGCCTCTACTTGACTAGCTCGTTAATCAAAGATGGTTATGTTTCCTAACCATGGACAAAGAGTTGTTAGTTGATTAACGGGATCACATCATTAGGTGAATGATCTGATTGACATGACCCATTCCATTAGCTTAGCACCCGATCGTTTAGTATGTTGCTATTGCTTTCTTCATGACTTATACATGTTCCTATGACTATGAGATTATGCAACTCCCGTTTGCCGGAGGAACACTTTGTGTGCTACCAAACGTCACAACGTAACTGGGTGATTATAAAGGTGCTCTACAGGTGTCTCCAAAGTACATGTTGGGTTGGCGTATTTCGAGATTAGGATTTGTCACTCTGATTGTCGGAGAGGTATCTCTGGGCCCTCTCGGTAATGCACATCACATAAGCCTTGCAAGCATTGAAACTAATGAGTTAGTTGTGAGATGATGTATTACGGAACGAGTAAAGAGACTTGCCGGTAATGAGATTGAACTAGGTATTGAGATACCGACGATCGAATCTCGGGCAAGTAACATACCAATGACAAAGGGAACAACGTATGTTGTTATGCGGTCTGATCGATAAAAGATCTTCGTAGAATATGTAGGAGCCAATATGAGCATCCAGGATCCGCTATTGGTTATTGACCGGAGACGTGTCTCGGTCATGTCTACATTGTTCTCGAACCCGTAGGGTCCGCACGCTTAAGTTATCGATGACAGTTATATTATGAGTTTATGCATTTTGATGTACCGAAGTTTGTTCGGAGTACCGGATGTGATCACAGACATGACGAGGAGTCTCGAAATGGTCGAGACATAAAGATTGATATATTGGAAGCCTATATTTGGATACCGAAAGTGTTCCGGGTGAAATCGGGATTTTACCGGAGTACCGGGAGGTTACTGGAACCCCCCGGGAGGTATATGGGCCTTAGTGGGCTTTAGTGGAAGAGAGGAGAGGTGGCCAGGGCTGGGCCGCGCACCCCTCCCCCTAGTCCGAATAGGACAAGGAGAGGGGGCCGGCGCCCCCTTCCTTCTCTCGCTCCTCTTTCCCCCTCCCGAATCCTATTCCAACTAGGAAAGGGGGGGGGAATCCTACTCCCGGAGGAGTAGGACTCCTCCTGGAGCGCCCTCTCCTGGCCGGCCGCACCCCCCCTTTGATCCTTTATATACGGGGGCAGGGGGCACCCCTAGACACACAAGTTGATCCAGGTGATCATATTCTTAGCCGTGTGCGGTGCCCCCTTCCACCATAGACCTCAATAATATTGTAGCGGTGCTTAGGCGAAGCCCTGCGACGGTAGTACATCAAGATCGTCACCACGCCGTCGTGTTGACGGAACACTTCCCCAACACTTTGCTGGATCGGAGTCCGGGGATCGTCATCGAGCTGAACGTGTGCTAGAACTCGGAGGTGCCGTAGTTTCGGTGCTTGATCGGTCGGGCCGTGAAGACGTACGACTACATCAACCGCGTTGTGCTAACGCTTCCGCTATCGGTCTACAAGGGTACGTAGATCACACTCTCCCCTCTCGTTGCTATGCATCACCATGATCTTGCGCGTGCGTAGGAATTTTTTTGAAATTACTACGTTCCCCAACAGTGGCATCCGAGCCTAGGTTTTATGTGTTGATGTGTAACATCCCAAATTTTCAATTTGGAATATTATACATTAGATCATCATGCATATCATATTTTATTTTGCTTTTGGTTTTGATCCTAGAAAATCCTAAGCAACTCAAGGACCCACGGAGAGAGTTGGGCATTTCGTTATTTACATATTTGAGTTTTCTCAATTTTTGTAAACAGGATCATTTGATTTTATTTATTTTATCATCAATTATTTCTATTACAAAAATATGAGAGAGGGAATAAAATGACTTTCCCAAAATATAGAAATATTGATGATTTAATAAAAAATCAAATAAGACTTATTTCGGAGTTTTTCGGTATTTTTTTAATTGAATTTATGAAAAATACGCGTTTTTCAAAGTTGTATTTTGGGCCCAAATAAATGTTCACTTTATCGGGTTTGATTTTAGAAACCCAGGAAATTTTTTTTCATGATTTTTGGAGTCCGTTTAGTATTTCTTTTTATTTTTCTTCCGAGCGTAATTTAAAAAAAACGAAACCGAGTATGGGCCGTACCCGAGCGGGACTCCGCCCGGGGGCGCCTCTAAATAGCGAGGCACCCGGCGCCCCAGCCCATAACCGCGCCCGCGCCCGAAACACTAGCTCGCCGCCGCTGCCGCCGGACCCGCCGCCGACTCGCCGGAGTTGCACGCCGCCCGAGGTTCGCCACTGCCTCGACTTCCGTGCCGATTTTTTTAAAAAAATATTTATGTTCTTTTTCGTCAGTTTTATTTTCGATTTTTTTTATTATTTTAATATTATTTTTAAGTATTTTAATTATTTTCGGATTAGGTTAATTAACGATTAATCTGTTCGTCGTTTTTCTTTTTCATCGAATTTTCCGCGGTTATTTTCTGATCGCGATTTCTGATCCGATTTTCGTTTTAGTATAACTTTTCGCTCGTTTACCGGAATCAGGCGATTCAAGCGCCCGGAGTTTCGTCTCGAAACCCTCTTTCCGAATAATCAACTTAAACAAGTTTTTACTACTGTAAAATTTGACTTAGATCTAGATTAATAGAACGAAGTTGATTTTCTTTCGCCGTTTGATTTCTTTTGCTACGTTCGATTTGATTCTTTTTGCAAACCAGGGTTCTTAAGTTGAACTTTCTGGTTAGATCTTCTATTTGAGTTTTACCTGTGCATTAGATGAGTACTTATTGTATGCTTGTTTGTTTGTCTGCGATAGAATACCCGGAGTGCGCCGCCTGTTACTTTGAATCTCTAGGTTTCGCGGATCATCAGCAAGGCAAGTAACACTTTGATCATACCTGTTTCTACAACCCAGTTTTATTGCATTAGATCAATCCTCACACATTGCATGATTAGGATCTAATTAAATTGTGGGATGGGAAGTAGATGAGGTAGTACCTATTACCTGTTTATTATCAAACCTTTGGGAGTTATTTCTATGTTTGCTTATTATACCATGCTATGCTAGTAGACGTGGATTGGGTGAGTGATATCCATGACAGATGTGAGATTGTTAATTAATGGTTTATCTAAGATGGCAACCTAAACACACATCTGGGTGGATTGAGGCACCTGGGTATTCCAGGACTTGCCTGTTTTTCTTTTGGACCGCCACCCAGACTCAAAGGGATCATAAGATTATTCATGCTAGAAACTTCCGTGTGCAGCCACAAGCCATTATGGGCTCTGGCATAGTTTATTAAGTCGTGCGAACTCTTACAGGGTAGACTAGCAGATGTAGGGGAAAGTAGGTGTACCGGTCTATCCATCGTAAGGTGCTAGTGCTTCTGAAAGACTGTGTCTCGGTAATCCGTTTCTCAAACACCATGTAGTGCGAGAAATCCAACGGAGGCAATCGAGTCTTGTGGGGAAAAGTGCGCAAACCTCTGCAGAGTGTAATAAACTAATCATGGTTAGCTGTGTCCCCGGTTATGGACATCTTGAGTATCTAGTACCTGGATTATCATGTGAATCTCAACATGTTACTCTAAAGTTAATTTTTTTGGGTTTGTTAAATGATGATGCTTAATTGGGATTGAGAATGCTGTCAACCATTCTCAATGTTTAACAACCACCATGATAGTAATTAAATTTATTCCTTTGAAGTAGGGAAAAATTGGCTTTACGCAAAAACTATAACCATAGAGCTTTCCACCAGCCAAATATGCATATAGTAAAGTTGTTTCATTCCATTACTCCCTATGTGTTACCTTGCCAGCATATTCCATGTGCTGACCCGTTCTCGAGCTGCAACGTTAATGTTGCAGACTTTTCAGATGACGAATAAGGAGTTTTTAGGTCGTGGTTCTATACTCAGTGATGCCGTTGGAGTTGATGGACTCACTTATCTTCCAAGCCTTCCGCTGTTATCGTTATTAGATGGCCTTAAGCCATATTTATTGTAATAAGTTCTCTTTTGAGACACTCGATGTAATAAGTGTGTGATTGCTACTCTGCTATAAATCCTTCGAGTACTGTGTGGTGTCAGCATTACTGATCCAGGGATGACACCGGAGCACAGAGATCATACTGTTTGAGGTCTGGTCGCTACAGAGATGGTATCAGAGCACACGCTGACTGTAGGACACGACCAGTAAGCTAAGAGACCTAGATCACTACCCACTCTCTTCTCTTTTGACTTCTCATCTCTTCTACTCTTTAGGATGGCGGATGCAAGGAACAAGTTCACACAACCAGATGAAGATACACCCTTTGGACGCCACTTGAAGGAAGTCACTAGATACCTGAACATAGGAGTACCAAGCTTCACGGGAACCTACAACGCCGCTTTACCTGAAGAAGAGCGCTGGATGATTCAAGTTCAAGTTCCAGGAAGGACGTTCATGCCAGTCACTGAGCCCATAGAGTTTTCTTTTGATGCACCAACTTGGAGTCTAGGAAAGAGTATGGCAGCTCACATCGCCATGGGACGCATTGGAGAAGTCTACCGCAAGGATCTCAAGGATACCATCTACCAGATTTGTGGGCGCCGAGATGAACACTGGGAGATGATCAGCACCAGGAAAGATAGATCAATTGCAGCTTTTATCCAGGAGTTAAACCATCACATTCGACGACAGGAGAATCAGATGTGCGCCGACATGATAGATCTGAAGAAGGCTAAGACTAGAATCAAGGAACTGGAGGAAGAACTCAAGGCTGCACGCGAAGATTATGAAGAAGAAATTGAAGTATTGGTGGAGAAGAATGACGACCTGACTAAGAAGATTGGAATATTTATGGGAGGCCCGACACCAGTAGATGAAGACGAAGAACCCAAGGAGATTAGCCCGGAAGACTACATCATCATCGACAGCACCTACTCGGAAGCAGATAGTAGCGATGATGACTATGTTGATGAAGCTGGAGCCGATATCATGGAGTCTACAACCGTAGAATATTTCTAGTAGACCACCTCATCAGTAGTAGTAGTCCACCATGTAAATATAGTAGTCCGAGCACTTTGCGATAGTTAGATCGATTGTATGCCTTTGTTTGTTTGAATGAAGTGAATTGTTTGCTTTTGCCTCATGTGCATATGGGTAGTGTTTTCTCTTTAGACCCCCTCTATTCTTATATCTCATCTCTTCTAAACCCTCAGATGCCTCCGAAACATGACCCCGGATTTGCCTTTCCGCCGGAGCTCACCCAGTTGATCCAGCAGCAGAACACCTTGATGCAGTTGCTAGTTCAGAATCAGAATCAGGGGAACAACAACAACAACCCACAACCACCACCACCACCTGTTGACCACTTAGCCCGTTTTCTTAGGCTGAATCCGCCGGTGTTTTCCAGTAGCATCGAGCCGATAGTAGCAGATGATTGGCTCCGCAAGACAGCTAGGGAGTTGACCACAGCAGGATGCACAGATGCGGAGAAGGTGAAGTTTGCCGCACATCAGTTAGAAGGACCCGCAGCATCCTGGTGGGAGAATTTCACAGCCACCTTCCCAGTCGACACTGTCACATGGGACCAGTTTTAGCAGGCTTTTCGTACTGCCCATGTTTCAGCAGGAGCAATGGCCATGAAGAAGCGTGAGTTTCGTAACTTGCGCCAAGGAGGACGGACAGTTGGCCAGTATGTGGAGGAGTTTAGTAAGCTAGCACGTTATGCCCCAGATGACGTTGCTACGGATGCAGCTAAGCAGGAGAAATTCCTGGAAGGACTGAATGATGAGTTGAGTATGCAGTTGATGGTAGCCACCTTCAACAACTACCAGGAGTTGGTAGACCGTGCTCTTATGATTGAAGGGAAGCAGCAGCAAATTGAGAACCGCAAGAGGAAGTATGGACAAGGAAAGTACAGTTCAGGAGCTCAGCAGAAGCCACGCTTTACCCCTAGACCGGGAGGACATTTTCAGCATACCCATGGAGTAGGTAGCTCGCACAATCACAATGGCACCAAGAATAGTAATGGGAATGGAGGAAGCAATGGCCAGAACCGCAACACCCCATCAACCCCAGCCAAGAGAGATCTGAGTCAAGTCACCTGTTTCAAGTGTTCCAAGACCGGACATTATGCCAATGAATGTCCTGAAGGCCAAAACAGCAATGGAAGTTCTGGAAAGAAGCCGAACCCTTTCAACAGGGGACAGGTGAACCACGTTAATTTGGAGGAGGTTGAAGCTCAGCCCGATGCAGTAATAGGTAAGTTTTTGGTTAAGTCGTTTACTGCACTCGTTCTTTTTGATACTGGTGCATCGCATTCATACATATCAAGGGGATTTGTGGAAAAGTATAGCCTGCCCACTAGGGTTCTTAAAACACCTATGCTAGTAAGCTCGCCAGGAGCAGAGTACATGGCCGGACAAGGATGTTTTCAAGTGCCATTAAGTATAGGAAGGCATGTTTTCCCAACGGATTTAATTATTCTAGAATCCCAAGGTTTGGATGTAATTCTCGGTATGGATTGGCTGTCGATGTATGGAGGAAACATCGATTGCGCCAGTAAGACAATTTTGCTCACAACGCCAGAAGGAAGAAGGATCAAGTATGTATCCCGACATGCGCCAAACAGGACACAAGTAAATTCCTTATCAGGAGTTGTGCAGGAGGAAGTACCAGTGGTAAAGGATTTTCCTGATGTATTTCCCAAAGAGTTGCCAGGCATGCCACCGGATAGAGACATTGAGTTTTTGATTGAGCTTTTGCCAGGCATTGGGCCAATATCGAAGCGACCATACAGGATGCCCGCAAAAGATTTGGTGGAAATTAAGAAGCAGATTAAGGAGTTACTGGATAAAGGTTACATTCGCCAAGTTCTTCACCTTGGGGATCACCAGTACTTCTAGTGGATAAGAAGGATGGATCTTAAGAATGGTTGTTGATTATCGAGGATTGAACGAAGTAACAATCAAAAAAAAGTACCCGCTACCAATGATCAATGATCTGTTTGATCGATTGCAAGGGGCTAAAGTGTTTTCCAAGATCGATTTGCGATCAGGGTACCATCAGTTGAAGATTCGAGAGCAGGACATACCTAAGACAACATTCACCACAAGATATGGACTGTATGAGTATACCATTATGTCATTTGGACTGACTAACGCACCTGCCTATTTTATGAACATGATGAACAAAGTGTTCATGGAGTTTTTGGATAAGTTCGTCGTGGTTTTCATCGATGATATTCTGGTATTCTCAAAGAATGAAGAGGAGCATAAAGAACATTTGCGATTGGTACTTGAGAAGATCAGAGAACATCAGTTATATGCCAAGTTCAGCAAATGTGAGTTTTGGTTGAAGGAAGTTGGATTCCTCGGACATGTTATATCCGGAGAAGGAATAACAGTTGACCCCACCAAGGTTATCACTGTGACCAATTGGGAAGCACCAACAACAGTTGGAGAGATCCGGAGTTTTCTGGGACTCGCAGGATACTACCAGAGATTTATTGAGAACTTCTCAAAGATTGCGAAGCCTATGACGGAGTTGCTGAAGAAGGATACTAAGTTCAAATGGACTGAGCAGTGTGAGGCTAGTTTCCAGGAGTTGAAGAAACGCTTGGTTACCTCACCAGTGTTGATTTTGCCAGATCAGACCAAGGATTATGAGGTGTATTGTGACGCCTCATGTCGAGGACTTGGAGCAGTGCTTATGCAGGAAGGGAGAGTTGTTTCATATGCTTCACGACAGCTGAAGCCTCACGAATTGAATTATGCCACGCATGATTTGGAGTTAGCAGCCGTAGTGCATGCATTGAAGACATGGAGACATTTCCTCATTGGAAATCATTGTGAGGTGTACACGGATCACAAGAGTTTGAAGTACATTTTCACGTAGAAGGAGTTGAACCTCAGACAAAGGAGATGGTTGGAGCTCATCAAGGATTATGATATGAGATTGCATTACCATCCCGGAAAAGCTAATGTAGTAGCTGATGGATTGAGCCGTAAGAGTCATGTCAATACACTAATGACGGGAGAAATACCAAAGGAGTTAGCCGAGGATCTTCGTGAGCTATGTTTGGAGATAGTTCCGAGAGGCTATGTGGCAGCATTGGAGATTCAGTAAACATTGATAGACAAAATCAGAGACGCTCAGAAATCTGACAAGGAGATTGCTTCTATAAAAGAGAAAATGAGCCAAGGAAAAGCTAAAGGATTTCGTGAGGATGAGCACGACACCCTATGGTTTGAAGACCGTGTTTATGTACCCAATGACCCGGAGATCAGAAAGTTGATTCTGCAAGAGGCACATGATTCACCGTATTCGATTCACCTAGGAAATACCAAGATGTATTTGGATTTGAAGGATATTTTCTGGTGGACCGGAATGAAGAAGGATATTGCGGAGTATGTAGCAGTTTGTGACGTCTGTCAGAGAGTAAAGGCAGAGCATCAGAAGCCAGCAGGATTGTTGCAACCATTGCCGATACCCGAATGGAAGTGGGATAAGCTAGGCATGGATTTTATCACGGGATTACCAAGGACTCGTTCAGGCTATGACTCGATTTGGGTTGTAGTTGATCGATTGACGAAGGTAGCTCATTTCATCCCAGTAAAGACCACTTACACCAGTGCTAAGTTGGCAAAGATATACATGACCAGGGTCGTATGTTTGCATGGAGTTCCGAGGAGCATCGTATCAGATAGAGGAACCCAGTTTACCTCAAAGTTCTGGAAGCAGTTGCATGAGACTTTGGGTACTAGGCTAGAATTTAGTACAACTTTTCATCCGCAGACAGATGGACAGACCGAGAGAGTCAATCAGATTTTGGAGGATATGCTGAGAGCTTGTGCGCTAGATTATGGATCTAGTTGGGACGATAATTTGCCATATGCAAAGTTCTCTTACAATAATAGCTATCAGACCAGTTTGAAGATGGCCCCTTTCGAAGCTCTGTACGGAAGGAGGTGCAGGACACCGTTGTCATGGGACGAAGTTGGAGACCACCAGTTGTTTGGACCAGATCTGATTAAAGAGTCTGAACAGAAGGTGAAGTTGATTCGCGATAGGCTCAAGGTAGCCCAGTCCAGGCAGAAGAGCTACGCAGATTCTAAACGCAAGGAGACAATTTACGAAGTCGGAGACAGAGCTTATCTTCGAGTATCCCCACTTCGAGGGATTAAGCGCTTTGGAGTTAAGGGGAAGTTAGCGCCACGATTTGTAGGGCCATATCGAGTTTTGGAGCGTATGGGAGAAGTGGCCTACAAGTTGGAATTGCCAGAAGGATTGACAGGAGTTCATGATGTGTTCCACGTTTCTCAGTTGAAGAAGTGTCACGCGGAGATGGCTGACATACCTTTGAGAGACACAGTGCCATTGGAAGCAATTCAGTTGGATAACAATTTGACCTATGAGGAGAAACCAGTCAAGATTCTCGAGTTTGCCAGCCGAGTCACTCACAGCAAGGTTATCAAGTTTTGCAAAGTTCAGTGGAGCCACCACACGGAGGATGAAGCCACCTGGGAGCGAGAGGAAGATTTGCTCAAGGACCACCCTCACCTATTTTCTAGCCAACCCGAATCTCGAGGGCGAGATTCATCTTAAGGGGGGTAGGTTTGTAACATCCCAAATTTTCAATTTGGAATGCTATACATTAGATCATCATGCATATCATATTTTATTTTGCTTTTGGTTTTGATCCTAGAAAATCCTAAGCAACTCAAGGACCCACGGAGAGAGTTGGGGATTTCGTTATTTACATATTTGAGTTTTCTCAAATTTTGTAAATAGGATCATTTGATTTTATTTATTTTATCATCAATTATTTCTATTACAAAAATATGAGAGAGGGAATAAAATGACTTTCCCAAAATATAGAAATATTGAGGATTTAATAAAAAATCAAATAAGATTTATTTCGGAGTTTTTCAGTATTTTTTAATTGAATTTAGGAAAAATACGCGTTTTTCAAAGTTGTATTTTGGGACCAAATAAATGTTCACTTTATCGGGCTTGATTTTAGAAACCTGGGAAAATTTATTTCATGATTTTTGGAGTCAGTTTAGTATTTCTTTTTATTTTTCTTCCGAGCGTAATTAAAAAAAATGAAACCGACTATGGGCCGTACCCGAGCGGGACTCCGCCCGGGGGCGCCTTTAAATAGCAAGGCACCCGGCGCCCCAGCCCATAACCGCGCCCGCGCCCGAAACCCTAGCCCGCCGCCGCCGCCGGACCCGCCGCCGACTCGCCGGAGTTGCATGCCGCCGCCTCGACTTTCGTGCCGATTTTTTTTAAAAAAATATTTATTTTCTTTTTCGTCAGTTTTATTTTCGAATTTTTTTATTATTTTAATATTTTTTTAATTATTTTAATTATTCTCAGATTAGGTTAATTAACGATTAATCTCTTTGTCGTTTTTCTTTTTCGTCGGATTTTCCGTGGTTATTTTCTGATCGCGATTTCTGATCCGATTTTCGTTTTAGTATAACTTTTCGCTCGTTTATCGGAATCAGGCGATTCAAGCGCCTGGAGTTTCGTCTCGAAATCCTCTTTCCGAATAATCAACTTAAACAAGTTTTTACCACTGTAAAATTTGACTTAGATCCAGATTACTAGAACGAAGTTGATTTTCTTTCGCCGTTTGATTTCTTTTGCTACGTTCGATTTGATTCTTTTTGCAAACCAGGGTTCTTAAGTTGAACTTTCTAGTTAGATCTTCTATTTGAGTTTTACCTGTGCATTAGATGAGTACTTATTGTATGCTTGTTTGTTTGTCTGCGATAGAATACCCGGAGTGCGCCGCCTGTTACTTTGAATCTCTAGGTTTCGCGGATCATCAGCAAGGCAAGTAACACTTTGATCATACCTGTTTCTACAACCCAGTTTTATTGCATTAGATCAATCCTCACACATTGCATGATTAGGATCTAATTAAATTGTGGGATGGGAAGTAGATGAGGTAGTACCTATTACCTGTTTATTATCAAACCTTTGGGAGTTATTTCTATGTTTGCTTATTATACCATGCTATGCTAGTAGACGTGGATTGGGTGAGTGATATCCATGACAGATGTGAGATTGTTAATTAATGGTTTATCTAAGGTGGCAACCTAAACACACATCTGGGTGGATTGAGGCACCTAGGTATTCCAGGACTTGCCTGTTTTTCTTTTGGACCGCCACCCAGGCTCAAAGGGATCATAAGATTATTCATGCTAGAAACTTCCGTGTGCAGCCACAAGCCATTATGGGCTCTGGCATAGTTGATTAAGTCGTGCGAACTCTTACAGGGTAGACTAGCAGATGTAGGGGAAAGTAGGTGTACCGGTCTATCCATCGTAAGGTGCTAGCGCTTCTGAAAGACTGTGTCTCGGTAATCCGTTTCTCAAACACCATGTAGTGCGAGAAATCCAACGGAGGCGATCGAGTCTTGTGGGGAAAAGTGCGCAAAACTCTGCAGAGTGTAATAAACTAATCATGGTTAGCCGTGTCCCCGGTTATGGACATCTTGAGTATCTAGTACCTGGATTATCATGTGAATCTCAACATGTTACTCTAAAGTTAATTTTGTTGGGTTTGTTAAATGATGATGCTTAATTGGGATTGAGAATGCTTTCAACCATTCTCAATGTTTAACAACCACCATGATAGTAATTAAATTTATTCCTTTGAAGTAGGGAAAAATTGGCTTTACGCAAAAACTATAACCATAGAGCTTTCCACCAGCCAAATATGCATATAGTATAGTTGTTTCATTCCATTACTCCCTATGTGTTACCTTGCCAGCATATTCCATGTGCTGACCCTTTCTCGGGCTGCAACGTTAATGTTGCAGACTTTTCAGACGACGAATAAGGAGTTTTTAGGTCGTGGTTCTATACTCAATGATGCCGTTGGAGTTGATGGACTCACTTATCTTCCAAGCCTTCCGCTGTTATCGTTATTAGATGGCCTTAAGCCATATTTATTGTAATAAGTTCTCTTTTGAGACACTCAATGTAATAAGTGTGATTGCTACTCTGCTATAAATCCTTCGAGTACTGTGTGGTGTCAGCATTACTGATCCAGGGATGACACCAGAGCACAGAGATCAGACTGTTTGAGGTCTGGTCGCTACATGATGTTATATGCACGAGTAGAACACAAGTGAGTTGTGGGCGATATAAGTCATCCTGCTTACCAGCATGTCATACTTTGGTTCGGCGGTATTGTTGGACGAAGAGGCCCGGACCAACATTACGCGTACGCTTACGCGAGACCGGTTCTCCCGACGTGCTTTGCACAAAGGTGCCTAGCGGGTGACAGTTTCTCCAACT
The DNA here is from genome assembly GCF_003073215.2 of Triticum urartu. Lineage (NCBI taxonomy): Eukaryota > Viridiplantae > Streptophyta > Magnoliopsida > Poales > Poaceae > Triticum > Triticum urartu. The sequence continues at coordinate 458,383,018 of NC_053025.1, read as the reverse complement.
TTAGTTGAATCGAGTGTGGCTACAGCCGGTCCTTGCAAAGGTTAAAACAGAACCAACTTGACAAACTATCGTTGTGGTTTTGATGCGTAGGTTAGATTGGTTCTTGCTTAAGCCCGTAGCAGCCACGTAATACTTGCAACAACAAAGTAGAGGACGTCTAACTTGTTTTTACAGGGCATGTTGTGATGTGATATGGTCAAGACATGATGCTAAATTTTGTTGTATGAGATGATCATGTTTTGTAACTGAGTTATCGGCAACTGGCAGGAGCCATATGGTTGTCGCTTTATTGTATGCAATGCAATCGCGCTGTAATGCTTTACTTTATCACTAAGCGGTAGCGATAGTCGTGGAAGCATAAGATTGGCGAGACGACAACGATGCTACGATGGAGATCAAGGTGTCGCGCCGGTGACGATGGTGATCACGACGGTGCTTCGAAGATGGAAATCACAAGCACAAGATGATGATGGCCATATCATATCACTTATATTGATTGCATGTGATGTTTATCTTTTATACATCTTATTTTTGCTTAGTTTGATGGTAGCATTTTAAGATGATCTCTCACTAATTATCAAGAAGTGTTCTCCCTGAGTATGCACCGTTGCGAAAGTTCTTCGTGCTGAGACACCACGTGATGATCGGGTGTGATAGGCTCTACGTTCAAATACAACGGGTGCAAAACAGTTGCACACGCGGAATACTCAGGTTATACTAGACGAGCCAAGCATATACAGATATGGCCTCGGAACACGGAGACCGAAAGGTCGAGCATGAATCATATAGTAGACATGATCAACATAGTGATGTTCACCAATGAAACTGCTCCATCTCACGTGATGATCGGACATGGTTTAGTTGATTTGGATCACGTGATCACTTAGAGGATTAGAGGGATGTCTATCTAAGTGGGAGTTCTTAAGTAATATGATTAATTAAACTTAAATTTATCATGAACTTAGTCCTGGTAGTATTTTGCAAATTATGTTGTAGATCAATAGCTCACGTTGTTGCTTCCCTGTGTTTATTTTGATATGTTCCTAGAGAAAATTGTGTTGAAAGATGTTAGTAGCAAAGATGCATATTGGATCCGTGATCTGAGGTTTATCCTCATTGCTGCACAGAAGAATTATGTCCTTGATGCACCGCTAGGTGACGGACCTATTGCAGGAGCAGATGCAGACGTTATGAATGTTTGGCTAGCTCAATATGATGACTACTTGATAGTTTAGTGCACCATGCTTAACGGCTTAGAATCGGGACTTCAAAGATGTTTTGAACGTCATGGACCATATGAGATGTTCCAGGAGTTGAAGTTAATATTTCCAGCAAATACCCGAGTTGAGAGATATGAAGTCTCCAACAAGTTCTATAGCTAAAAGATGGAGGAGAATCGCTCAACTAGTGAGCATGTGCTCAGATTGTCTGGGTACTACAATCGCTTGAATCAAGTGGGAGTTAATCTTCCATATAAGATAGTGATTGACAGAATTCTCTGTTCACCATCGCCAAGTTAGTAGAACTTCGTGATGAACTATAGTATGCAAGGGATGACGAAAACGACTGCTGAGCTTTTCATGATGATGAAATCGATGAAGGTAGAAATCAAGAAAGAGCATCAAGTGTTGATGGTAGACAAGACCACTAGTTTCAATAAAAGGGCAAAGGGAAGAAGGGGAACTTCAAGAAGAACGGCAAGCAAGTTGATGCTCAAGTGAAGAAGCCCAAGTCTGGTCCTAAGCCTGAGACTAAGTGCTTCTACTTCAAAGGGACTGGTCACTGGAAGCGGAACTACCCCAAGTATTTGGCGGATAAGAAGGATGGCAAAGTGAACAAAGGTATATTTGATATACAGATTATTAATGTGTATTTTACTAGTGTTCGTAGCAACCCCTCGGCATTTGATACTGGTTCAGTTACTAAGAGAAGTAACTCGAAACGGGAGTTGCAGAATGAACATAAACTAGTTAAGGGTGAAGTGACGATGTGTGTTGGAAGTAGTTCCAAGATTGATATGATCATCATCGCACACTCCCTATACTTTCGGGATTAGTGTTGAATCTAAATAAGTGTTATTTGGTGTTTGCGTTAAGCATGAATATGATTTGATCATGTTTATTGCAATACGGTTATTCATTTAAGTTAGAGAATAATTGTTGTTCTGTTTACATGAATAAAACCTTATATGGTAACACACCCAATGAAAATGGTTCATTGGATCTCGATCGTAGTGATACACATATTCATAATATTGAAGACAAAAGATGCAAAGTTAATAATGATAGTGCAACTTATTTGTGGCACCGCCGTTTAGGTCATATTGGTGGAAAGCGCATGAAGAAACTCCATGCTGATGGGATTTTGGAATCACTTGATGCTTGCGAACCATGCCTTGTGGGAAAGATGACTAAGACTCCGTTCTCCGGAACAATGGAGCGAGCAACTGACTTATTGGAAATAATACATACTAATGTATGTGATCCGATGAGTGTTGAGGCTCGCGGCGGGTATCGTTATTTTCTGACCTTCATAGATGATTTGAGCAAGATATGGGTATATCTACTTGATGAAACACAAGTCTGAAACATTTGAAAAGTTCAAAGAATTTCAGAGTGAAGTGGAGAATAATCGTAACAAGAAAATAAGAATTTCTACGATATGATCGCAGAGGTAAAATATTTGAAGTTACGAGTTTGGCCTTCAGTTAAAACAATGTGAAATAGTTTCACTACTCACGCCACCCGGAGCACCACAATGTAATGATGTGTCCGAACGTCATAACTATACTTTATTAGATATGGTGCGATCTATGATGTTTCTTACCGATTTACCACTATAGTTTTGGGGTTATGCATAGAGACAACTGCATTCACGTTAAATAGGGCACCATATAAATCCGTTGAGACGACATCGTATGAACTGTGGTTTGGTAAGAAACCAAAGTTGTCGTTTCTTAAAGTTTGGAGTTGCAATGCTTATGTGAAAATATTTCAACCTGATAAGCTCGAACCCAAATCGGAGAAATGCGTCTTCATAGGATACCCAAAGGAGACTATTGGGTACACCTTCTAATCACATATCCAAAGGCAAAATATTCGTTGCTAAGAATGGATCCTTTCTAGAGAAGGAGTTTCTCTCGAAAGAAGTGAGTGGGAGGAAAGTAGAACTTGATGAGGTAACTGTACCTTCTCCCTTATTGGAAAGTAGTTCATCACAGAAATCTGTTCCTGTGACTACTACACCAATTAGTTAGGAAGGTAATGATGATGATCATGTAACTTCAGATCAAGTTACTACCGAATCTCGTAGGTCAACCAGAGTAAGATCCGCACCAGAGTGGTACGGTAATCCTGTTCTGGAAGTTATGTTACTAGACCATGACGAACCTGCGAACTATGAGGAAGCGATGATGAGCCCAGATTCCGCAAAATGGCTTGAGGCCATGAAATCTGAGATGAGATCCATGTATGAGAACAAAGTATGGACTTTGGTTGACTTGCCCGATGATCGGCAAGCCATTGAGATTAAATGGATCTTCAAGAGGAAGACAGACGCTGATAGTAGTGTTACTATCTACAAAGCTAGACTTGTCGAAAAAGGTTTTTGACAAAGTTCAAGGTGTTGACTATGATGAGATTTTCTCACTCATATCGATGCTTAAAGTCTGTCCGAATCATGTTAGCAATTGCCGCATTTTATGAAATCTGGCAAATGGATAACAAAACTGCAATCCTTAATGGATTTCTTAAAGAAGAGTTGTATATGATGCAACCAGAAGGTTTTGTCAATCCTAAAGGTATTAACAAAATGTGCAAGCTCCAGCGATCCATCTATGGACTGGTGCAAGCATCTCAGAGTTGGAATATATGCTTTGATGAGTTGATCAAAGCATATAGTTTTATACAGACTTGCCGTGAAGCCTGTATTTACAAGAAAGTGAGTGGGAGCACTACAACATTTCTGATAAGTATATGTGAATGACATATTGTTGACCGGAAATAATGTAGAATTATTCTGCAAAGCATAAAGGAGTGTTTGAAAGGAGTTTTTCAAAGAAAGACCTCGGTGAAGCTGCTTACATATTGAGCGTCAAGATCTATAGAGATAGACCAAGACGCTTGATAAGTTTTTTCAATGAGTACATACCTTGACAAGATTTTGAAGTAGTACAAAATGGAACAGTCAGAGAAAGGGTTCTTACCTGTGTTACAAGGTATGAAATTGAGTAAGACTCAAAACCAGACCACGACAGAAGATAGAAAGAGAATGAAAGTCATTCCCTATGCCTCAGCCATAGGTTCTATAAAGTATGCCATGCTGTGTACCAGATCTATTGTATACCCTACACTGATTTTGGCAAGGGAGTACAATAGTGATCTAGGAGTAGATCACTGGACAACGGTCAAAATTATCCTTAGTGGAATAAGGATATGTTTCTCGATTATGGAGGTGACAAAAGGTTCATCGTAAAGAGTTACATCGATGCAAGTTTTGACACTGATCTAGATAACTTTAAGTCTCAATCTGGATACATATTGAAAGTGGGAGCAATTAGCTAGAGTAGCTCCATGCAGAGCATTGTTGACATAGATATTTGCAAAATACATACGGATCTGAATATGGCAGACCCGCTGACTAAGATTCTCTCACAAGCAAAACATGATCGCACCTTAGTACTCTTTGGGTGTTAATCACATAGCGATGTGAACTAGATTACTGAATCTAGTAAACCCTTTGGGTGTTGGTCACATGGCGATGTGAACTATGGGTGTTAATCACATGATGATGTGAACTATCGATGTTAATCACATGGTGATGTGATCTAGATTATTGACTCTAGTGCAAGTGGGAGACTGAAGGAAATATGCCCTAGAGGCAATAATAAAGTTATTATTTATTTCCATATATCATGATAAATGTTTATTATTCATGCTAGAATTGTATTAACCGGAAACGTAATACATGTGTGAATACATAGACAAACAAAGTGTCACTAGTATGCCTCTACTTGACTAGCTCGTTAATCAAAGATGGTTATGTTTCCTAACCATGGACAAAGAGTTGTTATTTGATTAACGGGATCACATCATTAGGTGAATGATCTGATTGACATGACCCATTCCATTAGCTTAGCATCCGATCGTTTAGTATGTTGCTATTGCTTTCTTCATGACTTATACATGTTCCTATGACTATGAGATTATGCAACTCCCGTTTGTCGGAGGAACACTTTGTGTGCTACCAAATGTCACAACGTAACTGGGTGATTATAAAGGTGCTCTACAGGTGTCTCCAAAGGTACATGTTGGGTTGGCGTATTTCGAGATTAGGATTTGTCACTCCGATTGTCGGAGAGGTATCTCTGGGCCCTCTCGGTAATGCACATCACATAAGCCTTGCAAGCATTGCAACTAATGAGTTAGTTGTGAGATGATGTATTACGGAACGAGTAAAGAGACTTGCAGGTAACGAGATTGAACTAGGTATTGAGATACCGACGATCGAATCTCGGGCAAGTAACATACCGATGACAAAGGGAACAACGTATGTTGTTATGCGGTCTGACCGATAAAAGATCTTCGTAGAATAAGTAGGAGCCAATATGAGCATCCAGGTTCCGCTATTGGTTATTGACCGGAGACGTGTCTCGGTCATGTCTACATTGTTCTCGAACCCGTAGGGTCCGCACGCTTAATGTTTCGATGACAGTTATATTATGAGTTTATGCATTTTGATGTACCGAAGTTTGTTCGGAGTCCCGGATGTGATCACGGACATGACGAGGAGTCTCGAAATGGTCAAGACATAAAGATTGATATATTGGAAGCCTATATTTGGATATCGGAAGTGTTCCGGGTGAAATCGGGATTTTACCGGAGTACCGGGAGGTTACCGGAACCCCCCGGCAGGTATATGGGCCTTAGTGGGCTTTAGTGGAAGAGAGGAGAGGTGGCCAGGGCTGGGCCGTGCGCCCCTCCCCCCTAGTCCGAATAGGACAAGGAGAGGGGGCCGACGCCCCCCCTTCCTTCTCTCGCTCCTCTTTCCCCCCCGAATCCTATTCCAACTAGGAAAGGGGGGGAATCCTACTCCCGGAGGAGTAGGACTCCTCCTGGCGCGCCCTCTCCTGGACGGCCGCACCCCCCCTTTAATGCTTTATATACGGGGGCAGGGGGCACCCCTAGACACACAAGTTGATCCAGGTGATCATATTCTTAGCCGTGTGCGGTGCCCTCTTCCACCATAGACCTCGATAATATTGTAGCGGTGCTTAGGCGAAGCCCTGCGACGGTAGTACATCAAGATCGTCACCACGCCGTCGTGCTGACGGAACTCTTCCCCGACACTTTGCTGGATCGGAGTCCGGGGATCGTCATCGAGCTGAACGTGTGCTAGAACTCGGAGGTGCCATAGTTTCGGTGCTTGATCGGTCGGGCCGTGAAGACGTACGACTACATCAACCGCATTGTGCTAACGCTTCCGCTGTCGGTCTACAAGGGTACATAGATCACACTCTCCTCTCTCGTTGCTATGCATCACCATGATCTTGTGTGTGCATAGGAATTTTTTTGAAATTACTACGTTCCCCAACTGTGGCATTCGAGCCTAGGTTTTATGTGTTGATGTTATATGCACGAGTAGAACACAAGTGAGTTGTGGGCGATATAAGTCATACTGCTTACCAGCATGTCATACTTTGGTTCGGCGGTATTGTTGGACGAAGCGGCCCGGACCGACATTACGCGTACGCTTACGCGAGACCGGTTCTCCCGACGTGCTTTGCATAAAGGTGGCTAGCGGGTGACAGTTTCTCCAACTTTAGTTGAACCGAGTGTGGCTACGACCGGTCCTTGCGAAGGTTAAAATAGCACCAAGTTGACAAACTATCGTTGTGGTTTTGATGCGTAGGTTAGACTGGTTCTTGCTTAAGCCCGTAGCAGCCATGTAAAACTTGCAACAACAAAGTAGAGGACGTCTAACTTATTTTTGCAGGGCATGTTGTGATGTGATATGGTCAAGACATGATGCTAAATTTTATTGTATGAGATGATCATGTTTTGTAACCGAGTTATCGGCAACTGGCAGGAGCCATATGGTTGTCGCTTTATTGTATGCAATGCAATCACGCTGTAATGCTTTACTTTATCACTAAGCGGTAGCGATAGTCGTGGAAGCATAAGATTGGCGAGACGACAACGATGCTACGATGGAGATCAAGGTGTCGCGCCGGTGACGATGGTGATCACGACGGTGCTTCGAAGATGGAGATCACAAGCACAAGATGATGATGGCCATATCATATCACTTATATTGATTGCATGTGATGTTTATCTTTTATACATCTTATTTTTGCTTAGTTTGACGGTAGCATTTTAAGATGATCTCTCACTAATTATCAAGAAGTGTTCTCCCTGAGTATGCACCATTGCGAAAGTTCTTCGTGCTGAGACACCACGTGATGATCGGGTGTGATAGGATCTATGTTCAAATACAACGGGTGCAAAACAGTTGCACACGCGGAATACTCAGGTTATACTTGACGAGCCAAGCATATACAAATATGGCCTCGGAACACGGAGACCGAAAGGTCGAGCGTGAATCATATAGTAGACATGATCAACATAGTGATGTTCACCAATGAAACTGCTCCATCTCACGTGATGATCGGACATGGTTTAGTTGATTTGGATCACGTGATCACTTAGAGGATTAGAGGGATGTCTATCTAAGTGGGAGTTCTTAAGTAATATGATTAATTAAACTTAAATTTATCATGAACTTAGTCCTGGTAGTATTTTGCAAATTATGTTGTAGATCAATAGCTCGCATTGTTGCTTCCCTGTGTTTATTTTGATATGTTCCTAGAGAAAATTGTGTTGAAAGATGTTAGTAGCAAAGATGCAGATTGGATCCGTGATCTGAGGTTTATCCTCATTGCTGCACAGAAGAATTATGTCCTTGATGCACCGCTAGGTGACGGACCTATTGCAGGAGCAGATGCAGACGTTATGAACGTTTGGCTAGCTCAATATGATGACTACTTGATAGTTTAGTGCACCATGCTTAACGACTTAGAATCAGGACTTCAAAGACGTTTTGAACGTCATGGACCATATGAGATGTTCCAGGAGTTGAAGTTAATATTTCAAGCAAATACCCGAGTTGAGAGATATGAAGTCTCCAACAAGTTCTATAGCTAAAAGATGGAGGAGAATCGCTCAACTAGTGAGCATGTGCTCAGATTGTCTGGGTACTACAATCGCTTGAATCAAGTGGGAGTTAATCTTCGAGATAAGATAGTGATTGACAGAATTCTCTAGTCACCATCACCAAGTTAGTAGAACTTCGTGATGAACTATAGTATGCAAGGGATGATGAAAACGACTCCCGAGCTTTTCATGATGATGAAATCGATGAAGGTAGAAATCAAGAAAGAGCATCAAGTGTTGATGGTAGACAAGACCACTAGTTTCAATAAAAGGGCAAAGGGAAGAAGGGGAACTTCAAGAAGAACGGTAAGCAAGTTGCTGCTCAAGTGAAGAAGCCCAAGTCTGGTCCTAAGCCTGAGACTAAGTGCTTCTACTTCAAAGGGACTGGTCACTGGAAGCGGAACTACCCCAAGTATTTGGCGGATAAGAAGGATGGCAAAGTGAACAAAGGTATATTTGATATACAGATTATTAATGTGTATTTTACTAGTGTTCGTAGCAACCCCTCGGCATTTGATACTGGTTTTGTTGGTAAGAGTAGTAACTCGAAACGGGAGTTGCAGAATGAACAGAAACTAGTTAAGGGTGAAGTGACGATGTGTGTTGGAAGTAGTTCTGATCATCATCGCACACTCCCTATACTTTCGGGATTAGTGTTGAACCTAAATAAGTGTTATTTGGTGTTTGCGTTGAGCATGAATATGATTTGATCATGTTTATTGCAATACGGTTATTCACTTAAGTTAAAGAATAATTGTTGTTCTGTTTACATGAATAAAACCTTATATGGTAACACACCCAATGAAAATGGTTCATTGGATCTCGATCATAGTGATACACATATTCATAATATTGAAGACAAAAGATGCAAAGTTAATAATGATAGTGCAACTTATTTGTGGCACTGCCGTTTAGGTCATATTGGTGTAAAGCGCATGAAGAAACTCCATGCTAATGGGATTTTGGAATCACTTGATGCTTGCGAACCATGCCTTATGGGCAAGATGACTAAGACTCCGTTCTCCGGAACAATGGAGCGAGCAACTGACTTATTGGAAATAATACATACTAATGTATTTGATCCGATGAGTGTTGAGGCTCGCGGCGGGTATCGTTATTTTCTGACCTTCACAGATGATTTGAGCAAGATATGGGTATATCTACTTGATGAAACACAAGTGTGAAACATTTGAAAAGTTCAAAGAATTTCAGAGTGAAGTGGAGAATAATCGTAACAAGAAAATAAGAATTTCTACGATATGATCGCAGAGGTAAAATATTTGAAGTTACGAGTTTGGCCTTCAGTTAAAACAATATGAAATAGTTTCACTACTCACGCCACCCGGAGCACCACAATGTAATGGTGTGTCCGAACGTCATAACTGTACTTTATTAGATATGGTGCGATCTATGATGTTTCTTACCGATTTACCACTATAGTTTTGGGGTTATGCATAGAGACAACTGCATTCACGTTAAATAGGGCACCATATAAATCCGTTGAGACGACATCGTATGAAATGTGGTTTGGTAAGAAACCAAAGTTGTCGTTTCTTAAAGTTTGGAGTTGCAATGCTTATGTGAAAATGTTTCAACCTGATAAGCTCGAACCCAAATCGGAGAAATGCGTCTTCATAGGATACCCAAAGGAGACTATTGGGTACACCTTCTAATCACATATCCAAAGGCAAAATATTCGTTGCTAAGAATGGATCCTTTCTAGAGAAGGAGTTTCTCTCGAAAGAAGTGAGTGGGAGGAAAGTAGAACTTGATGAGGTAACTGTACCTTCTCCCTTATTGGAAAGTAGTTCATCACAGAAATCTGTTCCTGTGACTACTACACCAATTAGTTAGGAAGGTAATGATGATGATCATGTAACTTTAGATCAAGTTACTACCGAATCTCGTAGGTCAACCAGAGTAAGATCCGCACCAGAGTGGTACGGTAATCCTGTTCTGGAAGTTATGTTACTAGACCATGACGAACCTGCGAACTATGAGGAAGCGATGATGAGCCCAGATTCCGCAAAATGGCTTGAGGCCATGAAATCTGAAATGAGATCCATGTATGAGAACAAAGTATGGACTTTGGTTGACTTGCCCGATGATCGGCAAGCCATTGAGATTAAATGGATCTTCAAGAGGAAGACAGACGCTGATAGTAGTGTTACTATCTACAAAGCTAGACTTGTCGAAAAAGGTTTTTGACAAAGTTCAAGGTGTTGACTATGATGAGATTTTCTCACTCGTATCGATGCTTAAAGTCTGTCCAAATCATGTTAGCAATTGCCGCATTTTATGAAATCTGGCAAATGGATAACAAAACTGCAATCCTTAATGGATTTCTTAAAGAAGAGTTGTATATGATGCAACTAGAAGGTTTTTTCAATCCTAAAGGTATTAACAAAATGTGCAAGCTCCAGCGATCCATCTATGGACTGGTGCAAGCATCTCAGAGTTGGAATATATGCTTTGATGAGTTGATCAAAGCATATAGTTTTATACAGACTTGCGGTGAAGCCTGTATTTACAAGAAAGTGAGTGGGAGCACTACAACATTTCTGATAAGTATATGTGAATGACATATTGTTGAACGGAAATAATGTAGAATTATTCTACAAAGCATAAAGGAGTGTTTGAAAGGAGTTTTTCAAAGAAAGACCTCGGTGAAGCTGCTTACATATTGAGCATCAAGATCTATAGAGATAGATCAAGACGCTTGATAAGTTTTTTCAATGAGTACATACCTTGACAAGATTTTGAAGTAGTTAAAAATGGAACAGTCAGAGAAAGGGTTCTTACCTGTGTTACAAGGTATGAAATTGAGTAAGACTCAAAACCCGACCACGGCACAAGATAGAAAGAGAATGAAAGTCATTCCCTATGCCTCAGCCATAGGTTCTATAAAGTATGCCATCCTGTGTACCAGATCTATTGTATACCCTACACTGATTTTGGCAAGGGAGTACAATAGTGATCTAGGAGTAGATCACTGGACAGCGGTCAAAATTATCCTTAGTGGAATAAGGATATGTTTCTCGATTATGGAGGTGACAAAAGGTTCGTCGTAAAGAGTTACATCGATGCAAGTTTTGACACTGATCTAGATAACTTTAAGTCTCAATCTGGATACATATTGAAATTGGGAGCAATTAGCTAGAGTAGCTCCATGCAGAGCATTTTTGACATAGATATTTGCAAAATACATACGGATCTGAATATGGCAGACCCGTTGACTAAGATTCTCTCACAAGCAAACCATGATCGCACCTTAGTACTCTTTGGGTGTTAATCACATAGCGATGTGAACTAGATTACTGAATCTAGTAAACCCTTTGGGTGTTGGTCACATGGCGATGTGAACTATGGGTGTTAATCACATGATGATGTGAACTATCAATGTTAATCACATGGTGATGTGATCTAGATTATTGACTCTAGTGCAAGTGGGAGACTGAAGGAAATATGCCCTAGAGGCAATAATAAAGTTATTATTTATTTCCATATTTCATGATAAATGTTTATTATTCATGCTAGAATTGTATTAACTGGAAACGTAATACATGTGTGAATACATAGACAAACACAGTGTCACTAGTATGCCTCTACTTGACTAGCTCGTTAATCAAAGATGGTTATGTTTCCTAACCATGGACAAAGAGTTGTTATTTGATTAACGGGATCACATCATTAGGTGAATAATCTGATTGACATGACCCATTCCATTAGCTTAGCACCCGATCGTTTAGTATGTTGCTATTGCTTTCTTCATGACTTATACATGTTCCTATGACTATGAGATTATGCAACTCCCGTTTGTCGGAGGAACACTTTGTGTGGTACCAAACGTCACAACGTAACTGGGTGATTATGAAGGTGCTCTACAGGTGTCTCCAAAGGTACATGTTGGGTTGGCGTATTTCGAGATTAGGATTTGTCACTCCAATTATCGGAGAGGTATCTCTGGGCCCTCTCGGTAATGCACATCACATAAGCGTTGCAAGCATTGCAACTAATGAGTTAGTTGTGAGATGATGTCTTATGGAACGAGTAAAGAGACTTGCCGGTAACGAGATTGAACTAGGTATTGAGATACCGACGATCGAATCTCGGGCAAGCAACATACCGATGACAAAGGGAACAACGTATGTTGTTATGCGGTCTGACCGATAAAAGATCTTCGTAGATTATGTAGGAGCCAATATGAGCATCCAGGTTCCGCTATTGGTTATTGACCGGAGACGTGTCTCGGTCATGTCTACATTGTTCTCGAACCCGTAGGGTCCGCACGCTTAAGGTATCGATGACAGTTATATTACGAGTTTATGCATTTTGATGTACCGAAGTTTGTTCGGAGTCCCGGATGTGATCACGGACATGACAGGAGTCTCGAAATGGTCGAGACATAAAGATTGATATATTGGAAGCCTATATTTGGATATCGGAAGTGTTTCGGGTGAAATCGGGATTTTACCGGAGTACCGGGAGGTTACCGGAACCCCCCAAGAGGTATATGGGCCTTAGTGGGCTTTAGTGGAAGAGCGGAGAGGTGGCCAGGGCTGGGCCGCGTGCCCCTCCCCCTAGTCCGAATAGGACAAGGGGAGGGGGCCGGCGCCCCCCTTCCTTCTCTCTCTCCTCTTTCCCCCTCCCGAATCCTATTCCAACTAGGAAAGGGGGGAATCCTACTCCCGGAGGGAGTAGGACTCCTCCTGGCGCGCCCTCTCCTGGCCGGCCGCACCCCCCCTTTGATCCTTTATATACGGGGGCAGGGGGCACCCCTAGACACACAAGTTGATCCAAGTGATCATATTCTTAGCCGTGTGCGGTGCCCCTTCCACCATAGACCCCGATAATATTGTAGCGGTGCTTAGGCGAAGCCCTGCGACGGTAGTACATCAAGATCGTCACCACACCGTCGTGCTGACGGAACTCTTCCCTGACACTTTGCTGGATCAGAGTCCGGGGATCGTCATCGAGCTTAACTTGTGCTAGAACTCGGAGGTGCCATAGTTTCGGTGCTTGATCGGTCGGGCCATGAAGACGTATGACTACATCAACCGCGTTGTGCTAACGCTTCCGCTATCGGTCTACAAGGGTACGTAGATCACACTCCCCCCTCTCTTTGCTATGCATCACCATGATCTTGCGTGTGCGTAGGAATTTTTTTGAAATTACTACGTTCCCCAACACCTAGTGACAAGCATTAAGCATAGCAAAGTCATAGCAAGATCAATCTCAGAACATAATGGATACTAGGGATCAAACCCTAACAAAACTAACTCGATTACATGATAAATCTGATCCAACCTATCACCGTCCGGAAAGCCTACGGTGGAATAACTCACGCACGGTGGTGAGCATCATGAAATTGGTGATGGAGGAAGGTATATGATGATGATGGCGACAGATTCCCCTCTCTGGATCAGCCCTCCCGAGAGAGATTAGGGCTTGGCGGCGGCTCCGTATCATAAAACGCGATGAATCCTTCTCCTTGATTTTTTCTCCCCGAGCGTGAATATATAGAGTTGGAGTTGAGGTCGGTGGAGCACCAGGGGGCCAACGAGGCAGGGGGGCGCGCCCAGGGGGTAGGCGCGCCCCCACCCTCGTGGACAGGGTGTGGGCCCCCTGGCCTTGATTCTTTTGCCAGTATTTTTTATATATTCCAAAAATATTCTCTATTGATTTTCAGGTCATTCCGAGAAGTTTTATTTCTGCACAAAAATAACACCATGGCAATTCTGCTAAAAACAGCGTCAGTCTGGGTTAGTTCCATTCAAATCATGCAAGTTAGAGTCCAAAACGAGGGCAAAAGTGTTTGGAAAAGTAGATACGATGGAGGCGTATCATCGGTTTCAATGAACAGGGTTCTTTCTGGAGATCGAAAAGCAATCACTATACTACGTTGTGGTTTTGATGCATAGGTAAGAACGGTTCTTGCTAGAAGCCCGTAGTAGCCACATAAAACTTGCAACAACAAAGTAGAGGACGTCTAAATTGTTTTTGCAGGGCATGTTGCGATGTGATATGGTCAAGACGTGATGATATATAATTTGTTGTATGAGATGATCTTGTTTTGTTAAAGTTATCGGCAACTGGCAGGAGTCTTATGGTTGTCTCTTTATTGCATAAGATCAAAGCACCATATAATTGCTTTACTTTATCGCTATGCGATAGCAATAGTTGCAAAAGCAATTTTTGGCGAGACGACCATGTGACGACACGTTGATAAAGATCAAGATGATGGAGATCATGGTGTCATGCCGGTGATGATGGAGATCATGACGGTACTTTGGAGATGGAGATCAAAGACACAAGATGATGATGGCCATATCATGTCACATATTTTCTCCCTGAAGGTGCTCTCTCTGAGTATGCACCGTTGCGACGGTTCATCATGCCAAGACACCACGTGATGATCGGGTGTGATAAGATCTACGTTCACATACAACGGGTGCAAGCCAGTTTTGCACACGCAGAATACTCGGGTTAAACTTGATGAGCCTAGCATATGTAGATATGGCCTCTGAACACTGAGACCGAAATTTCGAGCGTGAATCATATAGTAGATATGATCAACATAGTGATGTTCACCATTGAAAACTACTCCATCTCACGTGATGATCAGACATGGTTTAGTTGATATGGATCACGTGATCACTTAGATGATTAGAGGGATGTCTGTCTAAGTGGGAGTTCTTAAGTAATATGATTAATTGAACTTCAATTTATCATGAACTTAGTCCTAATAGTATTTGCAAATTATGTTGTAGATCAATAGCTCACGTTATAGCTCCACGTTTATTTTTGATATGTTCCTAGAGAAAAATAAGTTGAAAGATAATAGTAGCAATGATGCGGACTGGATCTATGATCTGAGGATTATCCTCATTGCTGCACAGAAGAATTATGTCCTTGATGCACCGCTAGGTGACGGACCTTTTGCAGGAGCATATGCAGACGTTATGAACGTTTGACAAGATCGGTATGATGACTACTTGATAGTTTAGTGCGCCATACTTTACGGCTTAGAACCGGGAGTTCAAAAATGTTTTGAACGCCACAGAGCATATGAGATGTTCCAAGAGCTGAAGTTGGTATTTCAGACTCATGCCCGTGTTAAGAGGTCTGAGATCTCTGACAAATACTTTGCCTACAAGATGGAGGAGAATAGCTCAGCTGGTGAGCATGTGCTCAGAATGTCTGAGTACTACAATCACTTGAATCAAGTGGGAGTTAATCTTCCAGATAAGAAAGTGGTTGACAGAGTTCTCTAGTCACTATCACCTATTTACTAGGACTTTGTCATGAACTATAATATGCAAGGATAACGGAAAAAATTCCCAAGCTCTTCGCGATGCTGAAATTGGCAAAGGTAGAAATCAAGAAAAAGCATCAAGTGTTGATGGTTGACAAGACCACTAGTTTCAAGTAAGAGGGCAAGGGAAAGAAAGGGAACTTCAAGAAGAATGTCAAGCAAGTTTCCACTCCCGTGAAGAAGCCCAAAGCTAGACCTAAGCCTGAAACTGAGTGCTTCTACTACAAAGGGAATGGTCACTGGAAGCGGAACTACCCCAAATACTTGGCGGATAAGAAGGATGGCAAAGTGAACAAAAGTATATTTGATATGCATGTTATTACTGTGTACTTTACTAATGTTCACAGTAACCCCAGGTATTTGATACCAGTTCAGTTGCTAAGATTAGTAACTCGAAACATGAGTTGCAAAATGAATAGAGACTAGTTAAGGGCAAGGTGACGATGTGTGTTGGAAATGATTCCAAGGTTGATAAGATCACCATCGCACACTCCTTTTACCTTCGGGATTAGTGTTGAACCTAAAATAAATGTTGTTTGGTGTTTGCATTGAGCATGAATATAATTGGATCATGTTTATTGCAATACGGTTATACATTTAAGTCAAAGAATAATTGTTGTTCTGTTTACATGAATAAAACCTTCTATGGTCATACACTTAATATAAATGGTTTATTGAATCTTGATCGTAGTGATACACATATTCATAACATTGATGCCAAAATATGCAAAGTTGATAATGATAGTGCAACATACTTGTGGCACTGCCATTTAGGTCATATTGGTGTAAAGCACATGAAGAAAATCCATGTGGATGGACTTTTGGAATCACTTGATTATGAACCATTTGATGCTTGCGAACCATGCCTCATGGGAAAGATGACTAAGACTCCGTTCTCCAGAACAATGGAGCGAGCCACTGACTTATTGGAAATAATACATACCGATGTATGCGGTCCGATGAGTGTTGAGGCTCGCGGCGGGTATCGTTATTTCCTGACCTTCACAAATGATTTGAGCAGATATAAGTATGTCTACTTAATGAAACACAAGTCTAAAACATTTTGAAAAGTTCAAAGAATTTCAGAGCGAAGTGGAGAGTCACCGTAACAAGAAAATAAAGTTTCTACGATCTGATCGCGGAGACGAAAGGTTTGAATTACGAGTTTGGCCTTCAGTTGAAACAATGTAGAATAGTTTCGCAACTCACACCACCTAGAACACCACAGTGTAATGGTGTGTCCAAACGTCATGACAGTACTTTATTAGATATGGTGCGATCTATGATGTCTCTTACCGATTTACCACTATCGTTTGGGGTTATGCATTAGATACAACTGCATTCACGTTAAATAGGGCACCATCTAAAAATACGTTTAGATGACACCGTATGAACTGTGGTTTAGCAAGAAACCTAAGTTGTCATTTATGAAAGTTTGGGGTTGCGATGCTTATGTGAAAAAGTTTCAGCCTGATAAGCTCAAACCCAAATCGGAGAAGTGCGTCCTCATAGGATACCCAAAAGAGACTGTTGGGTGCACCTTCTATCACAGATCCAAAGGCAAGATCTTTGTTGCTAAAAATGGATCCTTTCTAGAGAAGTAGTTTCTCTCCAAAGAAGTGAGTGGGAGGAAAGTAGAACTTGATGAGGTAATTGTACCTTCTCCCGAATTGGAAAGTAGTTCATCATAGAAATCAGTTCCAGTGATGCCTACACCAATTAGTGAGGAAGTTAATGATGATGATCATGAAACTTTAGATCAAGTTACTACTGAACCTCGTAGGTCAACCAGAGTACGTTCCGCACTAGAGTGGTACAGTAATCCTGTTCTGGAGGTCATGTTACTTGACCATGACGAACCTACGAACTATGAGGAAGTGATGATGGGCCCAGTTTCCGCAAAATGGCTTGAGGCCATGAAATATGAGATGGGATCCATGTATAAAGAACAAAGTATGGACTTTGATTGACTTGCCTGATGATCGGCGAGCCATTGAAAATAAATGGATCTTCAAGAGGAAGACGACCGCTGATAGTAGTGTAACTATCTACAAAGCTCGAATTGTCGCAAAAAGGTTTTTGACAAGTTCAAAGTGTTGACTATGATGAGATTTTCTCACTCGCATCGATGCTTAAAAGTCTGTCTGAATCATGTTAGAAGTTGCCGCATTTTATGAAATCTGGCAAATGGATGTCAAAAAATTGTGTTCCTTAATAGATTTATTAAAGAAGAGTTGTATATGATGCAACCAGAAGGTTTTGTCGATCCTAAAGGTACTAACAAAGTGTGCAAGCTCCAGCAATCCATTTATGGACTAGTGCAAGCCTCTCGGAGTTGGAATATGCGCTTTGATAGTGTGATCAAAGCATTTAGTTTTATACAGACTTGCGGTGAAGCCCGTATTTACAAGAAAGTGAGTGGGAGCACTACAACCTTTCTGATAAGTATATGTGAGTGACATATTGTTGATCAGAAATGATGTAGAATTTTTTAGAAAACATAAAGGAGTGTTTGAAAGGAGTTTTTCAAAGAAAGACCTCGGTGAAGCTGCTTACACATTGAGCACCAAGATCCTTAGAGATAGATCAAGACGCTTGATAAGATTTTTTTTTCAATGAGTACATACCTTGACAAGATTTTGAAGTAGTTCAAAATGGAACAGTCAAAGAAGGAGTTCGTGCCTATGTTACAAGGTATGAAGTTGAGAAAAGACTCAAAACCCGATAACGACAGAGAATAGAAAGAGAATGAAAAGTCATTCCCTATGCCTCAGTCATAGGTTCTATAAAGTATGCTATGTTGTGTACCAGTCCTATTGTATACCTTAGAATGATTTTGGCAAGGGAGTACAATAGTGATCTAGCAGTAGATCACTAGACAGCTGTCAAAATTATCCTTAGAGGACTAAGGAAATATTTCTCGGTTATGGAGGTGATAAAAGAGTTCATCGTAAAGAGTTACATCCATGCAAGCTTTTGACACTGATCTAGATGACTCTAAGTCTTGATCTAGATACATATTGAAAGTGGGGACGATTAGCTAGAGTAGCTCCATGCAGAGTATTGTAGACACAGAAATTTGCAAAATACATACGGATCTGAATGTTGCAGACCCATAGACTAAACTTCTCTCATAAGAAAAACATCATCACTCTTTGGGTGTTAATCACATAGCGATGTGAACTAAATTATTGACTCTAGTAAACCCTTTGGGTATTAGTCACATGAAGATGTGAACTAATCACATAAAGATGTGAACTATTGGTGTGAAATCACATGACAATGTGAACTAGATTATTGACTCTAGTGCAAGTGGGAGACTGAAGGAAATATGCCCTAGAGGCAATAATAAAGTTTTTATTTATATTTCCTTATCTCATGATAAATGTTTATTATTCATGCTAGAATTCTATTAACCGGAAACTTAGTACATGTGTGAATACATAGACAAACAGAGTGTCACTGGTATGCCTCTACTTGACTAGATCGTAAATCAAAAGATGGTTAAGTTTCCTAACCATAGACATGAGTTGTCATTTGATGAATGGGATTACATCATTAGAGAATGATGTGATTGACTTGACCCATCCGTTAGCTTAGCACTATGATCGTTTAGTGTATTGCTATTGCTTTCTTCATGACTTATACATGTTCCTATGACTATGAGATTATGCAACTCCCGAATACCGGAGGCACACTTAGTGTGCTATCAAACGTCACAAGTAACAGGGTGACTATAAAGATGCTCTACAGGTGTCTCCAATGGTGTTTGTTAAGTTGGCATAGATCGAGATTAGGATTTGTCACTCCGTGTATCGGAGAGGTTGAACGCACAAGTGCTCCCTAGGTGGTTTTGATAATTTATGACAACATATCTCCTGTTGGACTAATACTTCTATCTAGCATGTTTCAGATAAGTTCAACAATGGAGTGGCATGGACTAAAGGTGGTGGGAACTCCTTCAAGATGCTAAGGACAAGGGATTGGCTCAAGCTCAAAAGCTCAAGACTCTTCATTTTATATTTTAGTGATCCAAGATCACATTGAGTCCATAGGAAAAGCCAATACTATCAAGAAGGGATGAGGTGTTGCTTAATGAGCCTCTTGCTTCATGTGCTTAATGATATGCTCCAAAATCCTCAACTACTTTCCCACTTCCACATATGACCTAAACCCTAAGCCAAACTCGGTCCTACCGATTCTTCCTATCCGGCGCCACCGAGTTTCACTTGTCATTAGCCACTGCCAAACCCTAGCATTTCGGTTCTACCGATAAGGATCTCGGTCCCACCGAGATGGGGTTGCAAACTCTCTGTTTCCCTTTCATAACCTTTCGGTCCCACCGAAAGAGCGAATTGGCCCCATCGGGATTGCAATGTAAACTCAGTGTTTCCCCTTTGTAACTTTTCGGTCTCACCGAGTTCCACTCGGTCTCACCGAAAGAGCAAATCGGTCCCACTGAGTTTGCCTGACCAACTCTCTGGTTAGCTAATTACCAAATTCGGTCTCACCGAGTTTGTGTAATCGGTCTCACCGAGATTACGTTATGCCCAAACCCTAATCGAATCGGTCCTACCGAGTTGCATGTCAGTCCCACCGAAATTCCTAACGGTCACTAGGTTTACTATTTCGGTCAGACCGAGTTTTCTGACTCGGTCCCACCGAGATTGGAAAACTGTGTGTAACGGTTGGATTTTGTGTGGGGGCTATATATACCCCTCCACCTTCGTCTCATTCAGTGAGAGAGCCATCAGAACACACACATCATTCCAACTCATATGTTCTGAGAGAGAACCACCTACTCATGTGTTGAGACCAAGACATTCCATTCCTACCATATGAATCTTGATCTCTAGCCTTCCCAAGTTGCTTTCCACTCAAATCTTATTTCCACCAAATCCAAATCCTATGAGAGAGAGTTGAGTGTTGGGGAGACTATCATTTGAAGCACAAGAGCAAGGAGTTCATTACCTACACACCATTTGTTACTTCTTGGAGAGTGGTGTCTCCTAGATTGGCTAGGTGTCACTTGGGAGCCTCCGACAAGATTGTGGAGTTGAACCAAGGAGTTTGTAAGGGCAAGGAGATCGCCTACTTCGGGAAGATCTACCGCTAGTGAGGCAAGTCCTTCGTGGGCGATGGCCATGGTGGGATAGACAAGGTTGCTTCTTCGTGGACCCTTTGTGGGTGGTTGCTTCTTCGTGGACCCTTCGTGGGTGGAGCCCTGTGTGGACTCGCGCAACCGTTGCCCTTGGGTGGAGCCCTGTGTGGACTCGCGCAACCGTTACCCTTCGTGGGTTGAAGTCTCCATCAACGTGGATGTAGGATAGCACCACATATCCGAACCACGGGAAAAACATCCGTGTCTCCAATTGCGTTTGAATTCTCTAAACCCTTCCCTTTACATTCTTGCAAGTTGCATGCTTTACATTCCGCTGCTCATATACTCTTTGCATGCTTGCTTGATATGTATTGTGTGTGTTAAAATTGTGCCTAAACTCCACTTAAAACCGAAAAAGATTAAAAATTGCAACTTTAGCACTAAGTGTCTAATCACCCCCCCTCTAGACACATCTACTTCTAGATCCTACAGAGGTATCTCTGGGCCCTCTCGGTAATGCACATCACTATAAGCCTTGCAAGCAATGTGACTGATGAGTTAGTTGCGGGATGTTGCATTACGGAACGAGTAAAGAGACTTGCCAGTAACGAGATTGAACTAGGTATTGAGATAGTGACAATCGAATCTCGGGCAAGTAACATACCAATGAAAAAGGGAACAACGTATGTTGTTATGCGGTTTGACTGACAAAGATCTTCGTAGAATATGTAGGAACCAATATGAGCTTCCAGGTTCTGCTATTGGTTATTGATCGGAATTGAGTCTCGGTCATGTCTACATAGTTCTCGAACCCATAGGGTCCGCACGCTTAATGTTCGATGACGATCGGTATTATGGGTTTATGTGTTTTGATGTACCAAAGGTAGTTCGGAGTCCCAAATGTGATCACGGACATGACGAGGAGTCTTGAAATGGTCAAGACATAAAGATTGATATATTGGAAGGCTATGTTTCGACACCGGAATGGTTTCAGGTAAGTTCAGGCAATTACCGGAGTACCGGGAGGTTACCGGAACCCCCCGGGGAGTCAATGGTCCTTAATGGGCCATGGTGGGAGAGAGAAGGAGGCGGCCAAGTGGGGGGCGCACCCCTCCCAAGCCCAATCTGAATTGGGGAGGGGGCCGGCCTCCCTTTCCTTCTCTCCTTCTCCTTTTTCCTTCTTCTCCTACTCCAACTAGGGAAGGGGGGGGGGAAACCTACTCCTACTAGGAGTAGGAATCCCCCTCGGGGTGCGCCATAGAGAGGGCCGGCCCTCCCCTCCTCCACTCCTTTATATACGGGGGAGGGGGGCACCACATAGACACACAAGTTGAGAGTTGTCTTAGCCGTGTGCGGTGCCCCCCTCCACAGATTTCCACCTCGGTCATATCGTTGTAGCGCTTAGGCGAAGCCCTGCGTTGGTAACTTCATCATCCCCGCCATCACGCCGTCGTGCTAACGAAACTCTCCCTCGGCCTCAGCTAGATCAAGAGTACGAGGGACGTCACCGAGCTGAACGTGTGCAGATCACGGAGGTGTTGTGCGTTCGGTACTTGATCGGTTGGATCGTGAAGACGTTCGACAACATCAACCGCGTTACTTAACGGTTCCGCTTTCGGTCTACGAGGGTACATGGACACACTCTCCCCTCTCGTTGCTATGCATCTCCTAGATAGATCTTACGTGATCGTAGGAATTTTTTTGAAATACTGCGTTCCCCAACAGGCACCCCATAGACACACAAGTTGATGTCTTAGCCGTGTGCGGTGCCCCTCCACAGTTTTCCACCTCGGTCATATTGTCGTAGTGCTTAGGCGAAGCCCTGCGTCAATAACTTCATCATCACGGTCACCACGCCATCATGCTGACGAAACTCTCCCTCGGCCTCAGCTGGATCTAGAGTTCGAGGGACGTCACCGAGCTGAACATGTGCAGATCACAGAGGCATCGTGCTTTTCGGTACTTGATCGGTTGGATCATGAAAATGTTCAACTACATCAATCGCGTTACTCAACGCTTCCGCTTTTGGTCTACGAGGGTACGTAGACACACTCTCCCCTCTCGTTGCTATGCATCTCCTAGATAGATCTTGCATGATCGTAGGAATTTTTTTGAAATACTGTGTTCCCCAACAGTGGCATTCGAGCCAGGTCTATGCGTAGATGTTATATGCACGAGTAGAACACAAAGGAGTTGTGGGCATGGGTATATACATTTTTCTTGCCTTCACTAGTTGTTTCTTGATTCGGCGGTATTGTTGGATGAAGCGGCCCGGACCGACATTACATGACCGCGTTCATGAGACTGGTTCACCGACGTGCTTTGCACACAGGTGGCTGACGGTTGTTAGTTTATCCTACTTTAGTTGAATCTGATTCAATGAACATGGTTCTTTCTGAAGATCAAAAAGCAATCACTACACCGCATTGTGGTTTTTGATGCGTAGGTAAGAACGGTTCTTGCTAAGCCCGTAGCAGCCACGTAAAACTTGCAACAACAAAGTAGAGGACGTTTAACTTGTTTTTGCAGGGCATGTTGTGATGTGATATGGTCAAGACATGATTATATAAATTATTGTATGAGATGATCATGTTTTGTAACACAGTTATCGGCAACTGGCAGGAGCCATATGGTTGTCGCTTTATTGTATGAAATGCAATCGCCAAGTAATTGTTTTACTTTATCACTAAGCGGTAGCGATAGTCGTTGAAGCAATAGTTGGCGAGACAACAACGATGCTACGATGGAGATCAAGGTGTCAAGCCGGTGACGATGGTGATCATGACGCTTCTTTGAAGATGGAGATCAAAGGCACAAGAAAATATGCCCTAGAGGCAATAATAAAGTTATTATTTATTTCCTTATATCTTGATAAATGTTTATTATTCATGCTAGAATTGTATTAACTGGTAACTTAGTACATGTGTGAATACATAGACAAACAGAGTGTCACTAGTATGCCTCAACTTGACTAGCTTGTTGAATAAGAGATGGTTAAGTTTCCTAGCGATAGACATGAGTTGTCATTTTATTAACGGGGTCACATCATTAGAGAATGATGTGATTGACTTGACCCATTCCGTTAGCTTAGCATGATGATCGTTTAGTTTGTTGCTACCGCTTTCTTCATGACTTATACATGTTCCTCTGACTATGAGATTATGCAACTCCCGAATACCGGAGGAACACTTTGCCTGCCACCAAACGTCACAACGTAACTGGGTGGTTATAAAGGTGGTCCACGGGTGTCTCCCATGGTACTTGTTGAGTTGGCATAGATCAAGATTAGGATTTGTCACTTCGAGTATCGGAGAGGTATCTCTGGGCCCTCTCGGTAATGCACATCACTATAAGCCTTGCAAGCAATGTGACTAATGAGTTAGTTGCGGGATGATGCATTACGGAACGAGTAAAGAGACTTGCCGGTAACGAGATTGAACTAGGTATTGAGATACCGGCGATCGAATCTCGGGAAAGTAAGATACCGATGACAAAGGGAACAACGTATGTTGTTATGCGGTTTGACCGATAAAGATCTTCGTAGAATATGTAGGAGCCAATATGAGCATCCAGGTTCCGCTATTGGTTATTGACCGGAGATGTGTCTCGGTCATGTCTACATAGTTCTCGAACCCGTAGGGTCCGCACACTTAACGTTCGGTATTATGACTTTATGTGTTTTGATGTACCGAAGGTTGTTCTGAGCCCCGGATGAGATCAGCGACATGACGAGGAGTCTCGAAATGTTTGAGACGTAAAGATCGATATATTGGAAGGCTATATTCGGACATCGGAAAAGTTCTGGGTGGTTCGGGTATTTATCGGAATAACGGAGAGTTATGGGAATTCACCGGGGAGTATATGGGCCTTATTGGGCCTTTGTGGAATAAAGGAGACGGAAGGAAAAAGAGGGAGGCGCGCCCCCCAAGCCCAATCCGAATTGGGAGGGGGGCGGCCCCCCTTTCCTTCCTCCCTCTCTCCTCCTTCCTTCCTCTCCTACTCCTACTTGGAAAGGGGAGAATCCTACTCCCGGAGGGAGTAGGACTCCCCTAGGGCGCGCCATAGAGAGGGCCGGTTCTCCCCCTCCTCCACTCCTTTATATACGGGGAGGGGGGCACCCCATGGACACACAAGTTTGTTAGTTGATCGTTTAGCCGTGTGCAGTGCCCCCTCCACCGTAATCCACCTCGGTCATATCATAGTGGTGCTTAGGCGAAGCCCTGCGTCGGTAGCATCATCATCACCGTCATCATGCCGTTGTGCTGACGGAACTCTCCCTCGAAGCTCTGCTAGATCGGAGTTCGTGGGACGTCACCGAGCTAAACGTGTGCTGAACTAGGATGTGCCGTATGTTCGGTACTTGGATCGGTCGGATCGTGAAGACGTACGACTACATCAACCGCATTCTCATAACGCTTCCGCTTACGGTCTACGAGGGTACATGGACGATACTCTCCCCTCTCGTTGCTATGCATCACCATGATCTTGCGTGTGTGTAGGAATTTTTTTTGGAATTACTACGTTCCCCAACAGTGGCATCCGAGCCAGGTTTATGCGTAGATGTTATATGCACGAGTAGAACACAAAGGAGTTGTGGGTGTAGGTATATACATATTAATTGTCGTCACTAGTTGATTCTTGATTCAATGGCATTGTTGGATGAAGCGGCCCAGACCGACATTACGCGTATGCTTACGCAAGACTGGTTCTATCGACATGCTTCGTACACAGGTGGCCAGTGGGTGTTTGTTTCTCCAACTTTAGTTGAATCGGATTCAATGAACAGGGTTCTTTCCGAAGATCAAAAAGCAATCACTACACGGCGTTGTGGTTTTTGATGCGTAGGTAAGAATGGTTCTTGCTAAGCCCGTAGCAGCCACGTAAAAACTTGCAACAACAAAGTAGAGGACATCTAACTTGTTTTTGCAAGGCATGTTGTGATGTGATATGGTCAAGACGTGATGAGATATAAATTGTTGTATGAGATGATAATGTTTTGTTAAAGTTATTGGCAACTGGCAGAAGCCTTATGGTTGTCTCTTTATTGCATAAGATGCAAGCGCCATATAAATGCTTTACTTTATCGCTATGCGATAGCAATAGTTGCAAAAGCAATAATTGGCGAGACGACCATGTGACTACACATTGATAGAGATCAAGATGATGGAGATCATGGTGTCATGCCAGTGACGATGGAGATCATGTTTGTACTTTGGAGATGGATATCAAAGGCGCAAGATGACCATGGCCATATCATGTCACATATTTTTGATTGCATGTGATGTTTATCTTTTATGCATCTTATTTTGCTTAGTTCAGCGGTAGCATTATAAGATGATCTCTCACTAAATTTCAAGGTATAAGTGTTCTCCCTAAGTACGCACCGTTGCGACAATTCGTCGTGCCGAGAAACCACGTGATGATCGGGTGTGATAAGCTCTACGTTCACATACAACGGGTGCAAGCCAGTTCCGCACATGCGGAATACTCAGGTTAAACTTGACGAGCCTAGCGTATGCAGATATGGGCTCAGAACACTGGAGACCGAAAGGTCAAGCGTGAATCATATAGTAGATATGATCAACATAGTGATGTTCACCATTGAAAAGTACTCCATCTCACGTGATGATCGGACATGGTTTAGTTGATATGGATCACATGATCACTTAGATGATTAGAGGGATGTCTATCTAAGTGGGAGTTCTTAAGTAATATAATTAATTGAACTTAAATTTATCATGAACTTACTCCTGATAGTATTTCCATATCTATGTTGTAGATCAATAGCTTGCGATGTAGCTCCCCGTTTATTTTTTGATATGTTCCTAGAGAAAAATAAGTTGAAAGATGATAGTAGCAATGATGCGGACTGGGTCCGTGATCTGAGGATTATCCTCATTGCTGCACAGAAGAATTATGTCCTTGATGCACCGCTAGGTGACAGACCTATTGCAGGAGCAGATACAGACGTTATGAACGTTTGACAAAGCTTGGTATGATGACTACTTGATAGTTTAGTGCACCATGCTTTACGGCTTAGAATCGGGACGTCAAAAATGTTTTGAACGCCATGGAGCATATAAGATGTTCCAGGAGCTGAAATTGGTATTTCAGACTCATGCCCGAGTCGAGAGGTATGAGACCTCTGACAAGTACTTTGCTTACAAGATGGAGGAGAATAGCTCAACCAGTGAGCATATGCTCATATTGTCTGAGTACTACAATTGCTTGAATCAAGTGGGAGTTAATCTTCCAGATAAGATAGTGATTGACAGAGTTCTCTAGTCACTATCACCAGGTTACTAGAACTTTGTGATGAACTATAATATGCAAGGGATAATGGAAACGATTCCCAAGCTCTTCGTGATGCTGAAATTGATGAAGGTAGAAATCAAGAAAAGCATCAAGTGTTGATGGTTGACAAGGCCACTAGTTTCAAGAAAAAGGGCAAAGGGAAGAAGGGGAACTTCAAGAAGAACAGCAAGCAAGTTGCTGCTCAAGTGAAGAAGCCCAAGTCTAGACCTAAGCCTGAGACTAAGTGCTTCTACTGCAAAGGGACTGGTCACTGGAAGCAGAACTGCCCCAAGTATTTGGCGGATAAGAAGGATGGCAAAGTGAACAAAGGTATATTTGATATACATGTTATTTGTGTGTACTTTACTAGTGTTTATAGCGACCCCTCAGTATTTGATACTAGTTCAGTTGCTAAGATTAGTAACTCGAAACGGGAGTTGCAGAATGAACAGAGACTAGTTAAGGGTGAAGTGACGATGTGTGTTGGAAGTGGTTCCAAGATTGATATGATCATCATCGCACACTCCCTATACTTTTGAGATTAGTGTAGAACCTAAATAAATATTATTTGGTGTTTGCGTTAAGCATGAATATGATTTGATCATGTTTATTGCAATACGGTTATTCATTTAAAGTCAGAGAATAATTGTTGTTCTTACATGAATAAAACCTTTAATGGTCATACACCCAAGGAGAATGGTTTATTGAATCTCAATCATAGTGATACACATATTCATAATATGAAGCCAAAAGATGCAAAGTTAATAATGATAGTGCAACTTATTTGTGGCACTGCCGTTTAGGTCATGTTGGTGTAAAGCGCATGAAGAAAATCCATGCTGATGGGATTTTAGAATCACTTGATTATGAATTAGTTGATGCTTGCGAACCATGGCTCATGGGAAAGATGACTATGACTCCGTTCTCCGGAACAATGGAGCGAGCAACAGACATGTTGGAAATAATACATACTGATGTATGCAGTCCGATGAGTGTTGAGGCTCGCGGCGGGTATCGTTATTTTCTGACCTTCACAGATGATTTGAGCAGATATGGGTATATCTACTTGATGAAACATAAATCTAAAACATTTGAAAAGTTCAAATGATTTCAGAGTGAAGTGGAAAATCATTGTAACAAGAAAATAAAGTTTCTACGATCTAATTGTGGAAGAGAATATTTTGAGTTACGAGTTTGGTCTTCATTTGAAACAATGCGGAATAGTTTCGCAACTCACGCCACCTGGAACACCACAGCGTAATGGCGTGTCCAAACATCGTAATCGTACTTTATTGGATATAGTGCAATCTATGATGTCTCTTACCGAGTTGCCACTATCGTTTTGGGGTTATGCATTAGAGACAGCTACATTCACATTAAATAGGGCACCGTCTAATCCGTTGAGACGACACCGTATTAACTATGGTTTGGCTAGAAACCTAAGCTGTCGTTTCTTAAAGTTTGGGGTTGTGATGCTTATGTGAAAATTTTTCAGCCAGTTAAGCACAAACCTAAATCGAAAAAGTGCGTCTTCATAGGATGTCCAAAAGAAACTGTTGGGTACACCTTCTATCACAGATCCGAAAGGCAGTATCTTTGTTGCTAAGAGTGGATCCTTTCTAGAGAACAAGTTTCTCTCGAAAGAAGTGAGTGAGAGGAGTGTAGAACTTGATAAGGTAATTGTACCTTCTCCCGAATTGGAAAGTAGTTCATCACAGAAATCAGTTCTAGTGATCTCTACAGCAATTAGTGAGGACGCTAATGATGCTGATCATGAAACTTCAGATCAAATTACTACCAAACCTTGTAGGACAACCAGAGTATGGTCCGCACTAGAGTGGTACGGTAATCCTTTCTGGAAGTCATGTTACTAGACCATGACGAACCTATGAACTATGTGGAAGCGATGATGACCCCAGATTCCGCGAAATGGCTTGAGGCCATGAAATCTGAGATGGGATCCATGTATAAAGAACAAAGTATGGACTTTGATTGACTTGCCCGATGATCGGTGAGTCATTAAGAATAAATGGATCTTCAAGAGGAAGACGGACGCTGATAGTAGTGTTACTATCTACAAAGCTCGAATTGTCGCAAAAATATTTTTGACAAGTTCAAGGTGTTGACTACGATGAGATTTTCTCACTCGTATTGATGCTTAAAAGTCTGTCCGAATCATGTTAGCAGTTGCCGCATTTTATGAAATCTGGCAAATGGATGTCAAAATTGTATTCCTTCATGGATTTCTTAAAGAAGAGTTGTATATGATGCAACTAGAAAGTTGTTGTCGATCCTAAAGGTGCTAACAAAGTGAGCAAGCTCCAGCGATCCATCTATGGACTAGTGCAAGCATCTCGGAGTTGGAATATATGCTTTGATAAAGTGATCAAAGCATATGGTTTTATACAGACTTGCAGTGAAGCCTGTATTTACAAGAAAGTGAGTAGGAGCACTACAACATTTCTGATAAGTATATGTGAATGACATATTGTTGATCGGAAATAATGTAGAATTTTCTGGAAAGCATAAAGGAGTGTTTGAAAAGAGTTTTTCAAATAAATACCTCGATGAAGGTGCTTACACATTGAGCATCAAGATCTATAGAGATAGATCAGGACGCTTGATAAGTTTTTTCAATGAGTACATACCTTGACAAGATTTTGAAATAGTTCAAAATGGAACAGTCAAAGAAGGAGTTCTTGCCTGTGTTGCAAGGTGTGAAGTTGAGTAAAGACTCAAAACCCGACCACAGCAGAAAATAGAAAGAGAATGAAAAGTCATTCCCTATGCCTCAGTCATAGGTTCTATAAAGTATGCTATGCTGTTGACCAGTCCTATTGTATACCTTAGCATGATTCTGGCAAGGGAGTAGAATAGTGATCTAGGATTAGATCACTGGACAACGTTCAAAAGTATCCTTAGAGGACTAAGGAAATATTTCTCGGTTATGGAGGTGATAAAAGAGTTCGCCGTAAAGAGTTACGTCGATGCAAGCTTTTACATCGATCTAGATGACTCTAAGTCTCGATCTGGATACATATTGAAAGTGGGAGCAATTAGCTAGAGTATCTTCATGCAGAGCATTGTAGACATAGAAATTTGTGAAATACATACGGATCTGAATGTTGCAGACCCGTAGACTAAACTTCTCTCACAAGCAAAACATGATCACTCTTTGGGTGTTAATCACATAGCGATGTGAACTAGATTATTGACTCTAATAAACCCTTTGGGTATTAGTCACATGGAGATGTGAACTAATCACATAAACATGTGAGCTAGATTATTGACTCTAGTGCAAGTGGGAGACTGAAGGAAATATGCCCTAGAGGCAATAATAAAGTTATTGTTTATTTCCTTATATCATGATAAATGTTTATTAGTCATGCTAGAATTGTATTAATGATGTGATTGACTTGACCCATTCCGTTAGCTTAGCACGATGATCATTTAGTTTGTTGCTTCTGCTTTCTTCATGACTTATACATGTTCCTCTGACTATGAGATTATGAAACACCCGAATATCGGAGGAACACTTTGTGCTACCAAACGTCACAACGTAACTGGGTGATTATAAAGGTGCTCTACAGGTGTCTCCGATAGTACTTGTTGAGTTGGCATAGATCAAGATTAGGATTTGTCACTCCGAGTATCGGAGAGGTATCTCTGGGCCCTCTCGGTAATGCACATCACTATACGCCTTGCAAGCAATGTGACTAATGAGTTAGTTGCGGGATGATGCATTACGGAAAAAGGAAAGAGACTTGCCGATAACGAGATTGAACTAGGTATTGAGATACCGACGATCGAATCTCGGGCAAGTAACATACCGATGACAAAGGGAACAACGTATGTTGTTATGCGGTTTGATCGATAAAGATCTTCGTAGAATATGTAGGAGCCAATATGAGCATCCAGGTTCCGCTATTGGTTATTGACCGGAGATGTGTCTCGGTCATGTCTATATAGTTCTCGAACCCGTAGGGTCCGCACGCTTAACGTTCGGTGATGATCGGTATTGTTAGTTTATGTGTTTTGATGTACAGAAGGTTGTTTTGAGTCCCGGATGAGATCCGGGACATGACGAGGAGTCTCTAAATGTTCGAGACGTAAAGATCGATATATTGGAAAGCTATATTCGGACATCGGAAAGGTTCTAAGTGGTTCGGGTATTTATCGGAGTACCGGAGAGTTACGGAAATTCGCCGGGGAGTATATGGGCCTTATTGGGCCTTAGTGGAATGGAGGAGAGGGAAGGAAAAAGTGGGAGGCGTGCCCCCCAAGCCCAATCCGAATTGGGAGGGGGGCCGTCCCCCCTTTCCTTCCTACCTCTCTCCTCCTTCCTTCCTATCCTACTCCTACTTGGAAAGAGGAGAATCCTACTCCTGGAGGGAGTAGGACTCCCCTAGGGCGTGCCATAGAGAGGGCCGGCCCTCCCCCTCCTCCACTCCTTTATATACAGGGAGGGGGCACCCCATGGACACACAAGTTGATCAGTTGATCTTTTAGCCGTGTGCGGTGCCCCCTCCACCATAATCCACCTCGGTCATATCGTAGCGGTGCTTAGGCGAAGCCCTGCGTTGGTAGCATCATCATCATCGTCATCACGCCGTCGTGCTGACGGAACTCTCCCTCAAAGCTCTGCTGGATCGGAGTTCGTGGGACGTCACCGAGCTGAATGTGTGCTGAACTCGGAGGTGCCGTACGTTCAGTACTTGGATCGGTCGGATTGTGAAGACGTGCGACTACATCAACCACGTTCTCATAACGCTTCCGCTTACGATCTACATCAACCGCATTCCCTATGCCTTAGCCATAGGTTCTATAAGGTATGCTATGTTGTGTACCAAACCTATTGTGTAACTTGCCATGAGTTTGGCAAGGGGGTACGATATTGATCCAGGAGTAGATCACTTGATAGCGGTCAAAATTATCCTTAGAACACTAAGGAGATATTTCTCGGTTATGGAGGTGATAAAGAGTTCATCGTAAAGAGTTACGCCGATGCAAGCTTTTACACTGACCTGGATGACTCTAAGTCTCGATCTAGATACATATTGAAAGTGGGAGCGATTAGCTAGAGTAGCTCCGTGCAGAGCATTTGTAGACATAGAAAATTTGCAAAATACATACGACTCTGAATGTGGCAGACCCGTTGACTAAACTTCTCTCACAAGCAAAACATGATCACTCTTTGGGTGTTAATCACATAGCGATGTGAACTAGATTATTGACACTAGTAAACCATTTGGGTATTAGTCACATGGATCTGTGAACTAATCACATAAAGATGTCAACTATTGGTGTGAATTCACATGATGATGTGAACTAGATTATTGACTCTAGTGCAAGTGGGAGACTGAAGGAAATATGCCCAAGAGTCAATAATAAAGTTGTTATTTATATTTGCTTATATCATGGTAAATGTTTATTATTCATGCTAGAATTCTATTAACCGGAAACTTAGTACATGTGTGAATACATAGACAAACAGAGTGTCCCTAGTATGCCTCTACTTGACTAGCTCGTTAACCAAAGATGGTTAAGTTTCCTAGCCATAGACATATGTTTTCATTTGATGAATGGGATCACATCATTAGAGAATGATGTGATTGACAAGACCCATCCGTTAGCTTAGCATAAATGATCGTTTAGTTTTATTGATATTGCTTTCTCCATAACTTATACATGTTCCTATGACTATGAGATTATGCAACTCCCGAATACCGTAGGAACACTTAGTGTGCTATCAAACGTCACACGTAACTGGGTGATTATAAGTAAGCTCTACAGGTGTCTCTGATGGTGTTTGTTGAGTTCGCATATATCGAGATTAGGATTTGTCACTCCGATTGTCGGAGAGGTATCTTTGGGCCCTCTCGGTAATGCACATCACTATAAGCCTTGCAAGCAATGTGACTAATGAGTTAGTTGCGGGATGTTGCATTACAGAATGAGTAAAGAGACTTGCCAGTAACGAGTAAAGAGACTTGCTAGTAACGAGATTGAACTAGGTATGATGATACCGACGATCGAATCTCAGGCAAGTAACATACCGATGACAAAGGGAACAACTAATGTTGTTATGTGGTTTGACCGATAAAGATCTTCGTAGAATATGTAGGAGACAATATGAGCATCCAGGTTCTGCTATTGGTTATTGACTGGAGATGTGTCTCGGTCATGTCTACATAGTTCTCAAACCCGTAGGGTCCACACGCTTAACGTTTGATGACGATATGTATTGTGAGTTATGTGATTTGATGTACCGAAGGTTGTTCGGAGTCCCAGATGTGATCACGGATATGACGAGGAGTCTTGAAATGGTCGAGACATGAAGATTGATATATTGGAAGGTTATGTTTGGACACCGGAAAGGTTTTGGATAGGTTCGGGCATTTTCCGGAGTACCGTGGGGTTACCGGAACCCGGGGGGTTAATGGGCCTTCATGGGCTTTAGTGGAAGAGTGGAGGAGTCGGCCAAGTGGAGGGGCGCGCCCCCCAAGCCCAATCCGAATTGGGAGGGGGGCCGGCCCCCCTTTCCTTCTCTCCCTCTTCCCTTTCCTTCCCCTCCTAGTTGGACTAGGAAAGGGGGGAACCTACTCCTAGTAGGAGTAGGATTCCCCCCTTAGGGCGCACCCCATTAGGCCGGCCGGCCCCCTCCTCCACTCCTTTATATACGGGGGAGGGGGCACCCCATAGACACACAAGTTGATGTCTTTGCAGTGTGCGGTGCCCCCTCCATAGTTTTTCACCTCGGTCATATTGTCGTAGTGCTTAGGCGAAGCCCTGCGTTAGTAACTTCATCATCACTGTCACCACGCCGTCATGCTGACGAAACTCTCCCTCGGGCTCAGCTGGATCTAGAGTTCGAGGGACGTCACCAAGATGAATGTGTGCAGATCGCGGTGGTGCCATGCGTTCGGTACTTGATTGGTTGGACCGCGAAGACGTTCGACTACATCAACTGCGTTACTCAACGGTTCCGCTTTTGGTCTACAAAGGTACGTAGACACACTCTCCCCTCTCGTTGCTATGCATCTCCTAGATATATATTGCATGATTGTAGGAATTTTTTTGAAATACTGCGTTCCCCAACAAATGGGCCATAGTGGAGGAGAGGAGGTAGGCCACAGGAGGTGGGGCGCGCCCCCCTTGCCCTAATCCGAATTGGACAAGGGGAGGGGGCGCGACCCCCTCTTTCCTTCTCCCTGTCCCTCCTTTCCCATTTCCCCCTCTCCATTGGAAAGAACGGGGGGGGGGGGGGAATCCTACTAGGTTTGGAGTCCTAGTAGGACTCCCCCCTGGCGCGCCTCCCCTTGGCCGGCCTCCTCTTCCCCCTCCTTTATATACGTGGGCAGAGGGCACCCCAAAGGCAGAACATCAATTGTCTTAGCCGTGTGCGGTGCCCCCCTCCAAAGTTTACCACCTCGGTCATATTGTCGTAGTGCTTAGGCGAAGCCCTGCGCGGATCACATCATCAACACCGTCACCACACCGTCGTGCGGACGAAACTCTCCCTCGACCCTCTACTGGATCAAGAGCTCGAGGGACGTCATCGTGCTGAACGTGTGCCGTACATTCGGTACTTGGATCGGTTGGATTGTGAAGACATTCGACTACATCAACCGCGTTACTAAACGCTTCCGCTTTCGGTCTACGGGGGTACATGGACAAACTCTCTCGTCTCGTTGCTATGCATCTCCTAGATAGATCTTGCGTGATCGTAGGAATTTTTTTTTGAATTACTAAATTCCCCAATAGTGGCATCCAAGCCAGGTCTATGCTTAGATGATATATGCATGAGTAGAACACAAAGAGTTGTGGGCGATAATAGTCAAACTGCTTACTACCAACGTCTTACTTTGATTCGACAGTATTGTTGATGAAGCGGCACAGACCGACATTACATGACCACGTTCATGACACTGGTTCTACCGACGTGCTTCGTAGAAAGGTGGCTGGCGGGTGTCTGTTTCTCCAACTTCAGTTTAATCGAGTTTGACTACGACCGGTCCTTGTTGAAGGTTTAAACAACACACTTGACAAAAAATCGTTGTGGTTTTGATGCATAGTTAAGAACGGTTCTTGCTAGAAGCCCGTAGCAGCCACGTAAAACTTGCAACAACAAAGTAGAGGACGTCTAACTTGTTTTGCAGGGCATGTTGTGATGTGATATGGTTAAGACATGATGAGATATAAATTGTTGTATGAGATGATCATGTTTTGTAAAAAGTTATCGGCAACTGGCAGGAACCTTATGGTTGTCGCTTTATTGTATGAAATGCAATCGCCATGTAATTGCTTTACTTTATCACTAAGCGGTAGCAATAGTCATAGAAGCAATAGTTGGCAGACGACAACAATGCTACGATGGAGATCAAGGTGTCAAGCCGGTGACAATGGAGATCATGACGGTGCTTTGGAGATGGAGATCAAAGGCACAAGATGATGATGGCCATGTCATGTCACATATTTTGATTGCATGTGATGTTTATCCTTTATGCATCTTATTTTTCTTAGTACGGCGGTAGCATTATAAGATGACCCCTCACTAAATTTCAAGGTATAAGTGCTCTCCCTGAGTATGCACCGTTGCTGCAGTTCGTCGTGCCGAGACACCATGTGATGATCGGGTGTGATAAGCTCTACGTTCACATACAACGGGTGCAAGCCAGTTTTGCACGTGCAGA
The DNA here is from genome assembly GCF_003073215.2 of Triticum urartu. Classification (NCBI taxonomy): domain Eukaryota; kingdom Viridiplantae; phylum Streptophyta; class Magnoliopsida; order Poales; family Poaceae; genus Triticum; species Triticum urartu. Next base: position 458,347,405 of record NC_053025.1, on the reverse strand, counting down.
ATACTCGGGTTAAACTTGACGAGCATAGCATATGAAGATATGGCCTCGGAACACTGAGACCGAAAGGTCGAATGTGAACAATATAGTAGATATAATCAATATAGTGATGTTCACCATTGAAAACTACTCCATATCATGTGATGGTCGGACATGGTTTAGTTGATATGGATCATGTGATCATTTATATGACTAGAGGGATGTCTATCTAAGTGGGAGTTCTTTAGTAATATGATTAATTGAACTTTAATTTATCATGAACTTAGTACCTGATAGTTTTTGCATATCTTTGTTGTTGTAGATCAATGGCCCGTGCTACCGTTCCCTTGAATTTTAATGTGTTCCTAGAGAAAGCTAGGTTGAAAGATGATGGTAGCAACTACATGGACTGGGTCCGTAACATGAGGATTATCTTCATTGCTGCATAGAAGAATTACGTCCTGGAAGCACCGCTAGGTGCAAGACCCGCTGCAGGAGCAACTCCGGATGTTATGAACGTCTGGTAGAGCAAAGCTGATGACTACTCGATAGTTCAGTGCGCCATGCTTTACGGCTTAGAATCGGGACTTCAAAGACGTTTTGAACGTCATGGAGCATATGAGATGTTCCAGGAGTTGAAGTTAATATTTCAAGCAAATGCCCGAGTTGAGAGGTATGAAGTCACCAACAAGTTCTATAGCTGCAAGATGGAGGAGAATAGTTATGTTAGTGTCGTGGAATTGTCACGGCAGATGTCTTAGTGTGAGGACTTAGTCGTGAGGCCAACGCATCTATGTGGTAGCTTGAGAGGGGTTGAGCGGGACACGAGACGCGAGGTTTTACCCAGGTTCGGCCCCTCACGGTGGAGGTAAAAGCCTACATCCTGCTTCATTGATATGATGATGATAAAGCTCACGGTTACAAGGGCGAGGTTTCGCTACCTCTATCTCGAAAGCTATTGATTTGTCTGTCTAAACTTGTCCCCCTTGGGAGCCTTGCCCCTCCTTATATAAGTTGAAGGGGCTCGCTTACATGTAGAGTCCTAGTAGGATTAGGACTAGTCTCTTTTTTATTACAAGATGGATAGCAATCCAGGTCTTATTCAAACTATTTAAGTCGGCCTGCTGGGCCACCTCCCATAATGGGCCACGGCCTACCTCCATGAGGATACCCGTGTCCCATATCCACAACAGTAGCCCCCAAGCTTTCGGGTGACTCGAAGAGTCGGGCGGAAGATCTTGATTTTTTTTGATGCTTTTGTCTTCCTTGAACGCGGAGCTTTTTTTTCGGGTCATTGACGTAATGGATGCCGAAATGTGGATGAAGAGATTGCCGGGTCATGAAGCTTCGACGTTGATGTTGCCGAGTTGTCCTCCCAGGCTGGATTATGTCTCCAAGCCGGGTATTTCTGAATTTTTTCCAACCCCAATAGCAGGTATATCATTTGTAGCCCCCGAGCGCCGGGTTTGTTTAGGCCTTTAACAACCCGGGGGGTCTCTGAACTTGTGTTTTGGTAACGAACAAAGTCCATTTTTTACAAATTCTGGCTTGATAGCTCCCGAGGCTCGAGGCGACTCGAGGAGTCGTCTTCAAGCTCTTTGTTCCTGAAATAAAACACATGAATGCATTACACCATTCGTGATGTATAAAACAAAATTAAACAATAAATTCGATGACTTGGTCAACTTGTGTTCAAGTTGTTAATCGTTCGACTCAACTAAGTAGGCTTTCGCATGGACTTTTTTCATGGAATATGATATGTTCAGGGTTGACAAAGTCCATGATAGGCATCAGAGTCGATTGACAATACCATACCCACTACTTGGTCAGTTACAAGTTGCATCTGACTTAGTAAAGAACGAACGTAAATTTATTTCGTTGATATGTAGGGCACCCATGTTTGAACTGTGCATCGTGGCAAATAGTCCTCTTTGGTAACCTTACGATTCAACTTTATGAGAAGAAACGATAGCCCCCGAGATTAACTCAAAGGTGCCGAATATATTTAATTGACTGGAAAAAATGAAATTTAAATATAAAAGTGACTTAGCTTATTTTTATGATGTGGCATAAGCCAGCGGACCGTTGGGGTCGACCGCAGCGAGGCAATAGACGATCCCGGGTAGGAGTCCCAAATCAGTAACCCAGCTGACGGTTCTAGCCGGCGGCGCAAGCTGGAATTTTTGAAGACGTATAGCCGAAAAAACCACTAAACATAAGAATAGACGGTGCAATGCAAGCAAGCTTGGTTGATGTTGATTAAGCTCTCCTGTCAGGGCGCGGTGGGAGCGGCAATTTGGCCATTATTGAACACTGAATCCTGTTGCAATTTTTACTAGTTTGGTACTTGCCCGCTGGACTCCTATTCCATTATTGTAGGAAGATTGGCCTTTGATCCATCATATATGCATGCACTGTCCTGGGTATCTCCTTTGCCGTACCCTTCATCGGCATACTAACCTCCAGGCCTTGTACACCTTGAAACCATCGATGTTGCGGTAACTGAAAAAACTATCACAATCCACAGGTGTTTGGATGCCAGCCTTCATCGGCGACTTGCAGTAGAGGTGAGACGAGGCTGTCGAGGCATGGCGGCTCTGAGGCCAGACTAAGAGGGAGTGAGGGGCGGGCGGCCGGTTCAACGCTGCTGGTTGGTGCAGGGGCGGATCAGCGTGGCGACTCGACACAACGGCTGAGGGGCGCCGGCGGCTCGGACTCGAGCGCGGGCGGCTCGGCAGAGACCGGCGGCTCAACAGTTCGGCGGCGATTTGATGAAACCGCAACAACGGAGACAGACGACCCAGCGCCTGCGACCTAGGATCGCGGCAACACACAACAGAAGCTTGCCGAGCGGAAGCGAAAACCAGCCAGAAGAGACCCAGGCGTTTGGAGATTGGGCCTGTTGATCCGTCAGTCCGACCCGGTGTTGTAATCTTTGCCATTCTTGCCATATGATGTGCAACTGCAGCAGCAGCGTACAACAATTGTTTAGCAGAATCTTCGATTGAACTGATCACAGATACCTCTTTCAACTTGTAGTGGTGGCCAGCGAATCCTTAACATTTGTGGCCTTGAGCGGCGGCTGAGGCGGGTGCCTTGAGGCAAACTCGGAGTCTAGGTCGCATCGCATTGCTCTGTTTCCGGGTCAAAATACTACTCCTTGGATTTGACTCGGCCTTCACTTTAGGAAAAAAGGTGTGGCTGATTCCCTCGAGACTTGGAGTCATGCGCGGCTGTAGTGAGTTTCGCCTTTCGTCCGGAAAGCGAGACGCCTTTGGTGGATTTCGGCAGCGGTGCGAAAGGAATCTCCCTGTTGGTTTCGGTGACTTTCAAAGGCAGCGGAACCCGATCCAGATGGATCGCCTGGTCACGTGTGGCCACACGCGCAACCCTAAATCTCCCATGTCTAATCTCGCACTACCAGCTTCGAAGTTAACCAAAACGTTGTTCACGAACGATGAATTTAGAGGCTCTATCCAAGGCTGTCTCACGCCGGGTTATCTTGCGCACTTTCCGTGCCGGCGCTTTTTTATCTGACATATACGAGCTTTACGACCCCTGAGAGAGGTCCCCTCAAAAACTCAATACCACCATGCGCAGGCCCCACGGTGGGCGCCAACTGTCGTGGGTTTGTCACGACAGATGTCCTTGTGAAAGGACTTGGTTGTGGAGCCATCACTACGGGTTAGCTTAAAGGTGTTAAACCAGGCAAGTGGACACGGGGAATTTTATACTAGTTCGGCCCCTTCGAGGAAGGTAAAAGCCTATGTCTAGTTGTGATTGGTATTGATAGGGTTCCGAAGGCGAGGGAGCGAATCCGCTTTGTCTGGCTTCTCGAGTTGTTGTCTGTCCCTAAACCGCTGCCGGGTTGTCCCTTTATATACATAGGTTGACGCCCGCCGGTTTACAGAGTCCCGAAGCCGGATCATAAACGTATCCAGTCCGGTCTCTATCCTTCCTATCTTACAATACAAGTTACATGACTAAGCCGGTTTACATTTACAGGCTTTAACCCGCCTTTGGGCCTTGGGCCTCCATGAAGCGCCATCATCCTTGCATCTTTATGGGCTTCTAGTCTTCAAGGAGTCAACCCGGCTATATAAGTCCGGTTTACCTCCAGTAGTAATATCCCCAACAGTTAGTGAACACATACTCAGAATGTCTGGGTACCACAACCACTTGACTCAGCTGGGAGTTAATCTTTCTGATGATAGTGTCATTGACAGAGTTCTTCAATCACTGCCACCAAGCTATAAAGGCTTCGTGATGAACTATAGTATGCAAGGGATGGAAAAGACAATTCTCGAGCTCTTCGCGATGCTAAAGGCTGCAGAGGTAGAAATCAAGAAGGAGTATCAAGTGTTGATGTTGAACAAGACCACTAGTTTCAAGAAAAAGGGCAAAGGGAAGAAGGGGAACTTCAAGAAGAACAGCAAGCAAGTTGCTGCTCAAGGGAAGAAGCCCAAGTCTGGACCTAAGCCTGAAACTGAGTGCTTCTACTTCAAAGGGACTGGTCACTCGAAGCGGAACTGCCCCAAGTATTTGGCGGATAAGAAGGATGGCAAAGTGAAAGGTATATTTGATATACATGTTATTGATGTGTACCTTACTAATGCTCGTTGTAGCGCCTGGGTATTTGATACTGGTTATGTTCCTCATATTTGCAACTCGAAACAGGGGCTACAGATTAAACGAAGATTGGCTAAGGACGAGGTGACGATGCGCGTGGGAAATGGTTCCATAGTCGATGTGATCGGCGTCGGCACGCTAGCTCTACATCCACTGTTGGGATTAGTTTTTGACCTAAATAATTGTTATTTGGTGCCAGCATTGAGCATGAACATTATATCTGGATCTTGTTTGATGCGAGACGGTTATTCATTTAAATCATAGAATAATGGTTCTTCTATTTATATGAGTAATATCTTTTATGGTCATGCACCATTGATGAGTGGTATATTTTTGTTGAATCTCGATTGTAGTGATACACATATTCATAATATTGAAGCCAAAAGATCCAAAGTTAATAATGATAGTGCAACTTACTTTTGGCACTATCGTTTAGGTCATATTGGTGTAAAGCGCATGAAGAAACTACATGCTGATGTGCATTTGGAATCACTTGATGCTTGCAAACCATGCCTCATGGGCAAGATGACTAAGACTCCATTCTCCGGAACAATGGAGTGAGCAACTGACTTATTGGAAATAATACATACTGATGTATGTGGTCCGATGAGTGTTGAAGGTCGCGGCAGGTATCGTTATTTTATAACCTTCATAGATGATTTGAGCAGATATGGGTATATCTACTTAATGAAACATAAGTCTGAGACATTTGAAAAGCTCAAAGAATTTAAGAGCGAAGTGGAAAATCATCGTAACAAGAAAATAAATTTTCTACGATCTTATCGTGGAGGTGAATATTTGAGTTACGAGTTTGGTCTTCATTTGAAACATTGTGGAATAGTTTCACAACTCATGCCACCTGGAACACCACAGCATAATGGTGTGTCCCAACGTCGTAACCATACTTTATTAGGTATGGTGCTCTCTATGATGTCTCTTACTGATTTACCGCTATCATTTTGGGGTTATGCTTTAGAGACAGCTGTATTCATGTTAAATAGGGCACCATCTAAATCCTTTGAGACGACACCATATGAATTGTGGTTTGGCAAGAAACCTAAGTTGTCGTTTCTTAAAGTTTTTGGCTGCGATGCTTATGTGAAAAAGCTTCAACCTGATAAGCTCAAACCCATATCGGAGAAATGTGTCTTCATAGGATACCCAAAAGAGACTGTTGGGTACACCTTCTATCACAGATCCGAAGGCAAGATATTCATTGCTAAGAATGGATCCTTTCTAGAGAAGGAGTTTCTCTCAAAAGAAGTGAGTGGGAGGAAAGTAGAACATGATTAGGTAATTGTACCTTCTCCCGAATTGGAAAGTAGTTCATCACAGAAATTAGTTCCAGTGATCCCTTAATACGTCTCCAACGTATCTATAATTTTTGATTGTTCCATTTTCGGTGTCAAAACCGGCGGATCTCGGGTAGGGGGTCCCGAACTGTGCGTCTAGGCCGTGTGGTAACAGGAGGCAGGGGACACGATGTTTTACCCAGGTTCGAGCCCTCTTGATGGAGGTAAAACCCTACGTCCTGCTTGATTAATATTGATGATATGGGTAGTACAAGAGTAGATCTACCACGAGATCAGAGAGGCTAAACCCTAGAAGCTAGCCTATGGTATGATTGTATGTTGTGATTGTTGTCCTACGGACTAAAACCCTTCGGTTTATATAGACACCGGAGAGGGTTAGGGTTACACAAGGTCGGTTACAAAGGAGGAGATATCCATATCCGTATTGCCTAGCTTGCCTTCCACGCCAAGTAGAGTCCCATCTAGACACGAGACGAAGTCTTCAATCTTGTATCTTCATAGTCTAACAATCCGGCCAAGGGAGATAGTCCGGCTGTCCGGAGACCCCCTAATCCAGGACTCCCTCAGTAGCCCCTGAACCAGGCTTCAATGACGATGAGTCCGGCGCGCAGTATTGTCTTCGGCATTGCAAGGTGGGTTCCTTCTCCGAATACATCACAGAAGAATTTGAATACGAGGATAGTGTCCGACCCTGCAAAATAAGTTCCACATTCCACCGTAGAGAGAATAATATTTTCGCAGATCTAATTTGCTAGCTTGTTTTGGCAGCATGACGTTATGTCATTGCCCGGTGATTATTCGAACCATTTCCTTTAACCAGCCCCACACATAACGCGAGGCAGTTTTTCGACACGTCTTGTCAAAGTAGAGATCGTGTCCCCTTATTACGGGATTCTCATCAATACGGGCATGGGTAACCCAACCGCGCCATCAATTGCGACGCTTGGGGGATAAGCGAGTTTTACCAGGCAAGTGGGGACGCTTAGCTTCGTCCGCCCATATAAAGGGATAAGGATTAACCTTTCTATCCACGCCTTCTTCCTCCTTTTCTCATCCGTTTTCCCACACTCGAGCTCTAGCGCCCAAGTCCACACTTCCCACCTCAACCCTCTCCAACCATGTCCGGAGCAGGAGGCAGGTGGATGGTCTCCTCCGTCATGGAGGGAGACATCAAAAAGCTGCGTGGAGCCGGATACTTAGCCGCGAACATTGCGCATCGGCTGCCTGCTGTGGGGCAGATCGTCCCTACCCCAGAACCTCACAAGAGGGTAGTTTTCCTTCACCACTTCCTCCGCGGACTAGGGTTTCCCCTCCATCCATTTGTCCGTGGTCTCATGTTCTACTACGGGCTGGACTTTCATGATCTGGCCCCGAACTTCATCCTCAAAATTTTGGCGTGCATCGTCGTGTGTGAGGCTTTCCTCCGCATCCGGCCCCACTTCGGCCTGTGGTTAAAGACCTTCAATATCAAGCCGAAGGTAGTGCGAGGCCAACAAGCAGAATGCGGCGGAGCCATGGTGGGCAAAATGCCCAATGTCATATGGCTCGAAGGCTCCTTCGTGGAGACAATAAAGGGATGGCAATCGGCGTGGTTCTACATCACTGAGCCGCGCGACGCCAAATGGGCGGCAGCCCCTGAGTTTCGATCCGGATTCCCAACACGGCTCACTTCCTGGAAAGAGAAGGGCTTGTTGTGGGGTTCATCGGTGGAGCTGGATGGACTCCAGAAATGTATCCGGAGCATGGAGAGCAAGAAGCTCAAGCTTGTCAACATAGTCCAAGTTATGCTCATCCGCCGGACCCTCCCGTGTCAACAACAGGATTTTACCTTGTGGGAGTTCGACCCGGCCCAGCACCAGACTCTGAGCGAGCTTTTCAATACGACGCACAAGGACGTCTGGAAGGCGCTATTCAAGGGCGCCGAGGTCCCCCCTTCTCTCGCCGAGGACCGCAGACTAAGCGCAAAGCGCCTAGCGCGTCCTGTGAGTTCAATACGTTCCGTAGGTCATTTATTTTCCCTAGCTTAATTATGCGCGGGGTCTAATCTCCCTGCCTTTGATAGGACTGGGTGGAGATGTCGGGGCAGATTAACTGTCCGGCCCCTTTACCCGAAGACACTCCGAGCGCTCTCCTGACGGAGATGCTGACTCCGGCTCCTTACAAGGTGCCGGAGAAGACCAAGAAGGCCAAGGGAACCCAAAAGAGTTCCCGGTGCCAGGTGTTATCGGACTCATCGTCTGATAACTCTGCGGCACACTCCTCCCCCGAAGACGAGGATGAAGAAGAAGATGCTCCCCCTCCAGGCGGGGGAGACAAGAAAAGGAAGGCCGCCCCAACTGGGGAGGCCGAAGGGTCCAAGAAGGGGAGGACTCACCTTCCGGACAGTTCCACCGCCGCCGACGAGGGCGAAGACGAGTGGTTTCCCCGGGCCAAGCCCCCGGGGAGATCGTAAGTATTCAGATACTAGAGTAACTCATAGAATTCCTTTGTCGCACTGCTTTCCTTAACGCCGAACATGATTATGCAGGCCGCCGCGAACCAGCATCGATGTATCATCAGACGGCTCCCTGGGCTCGTCGGACATGGATAGCGATCCCGTCCCGACCGCCACCTCCCCTCATCCTGCTGACGATGCCGAGGTGCTGTCTCAAGAGGCACCGGATCGAGGGGAGACAGTCCCGGAGATGCCTCAAGGAGACCTTCTGGACTCCGGGAGCCGAGGGGACGGGGCCCCTAAGAGCTCCGAGTTCGGCCCTCAGCCGAACACCGCGCCGGACCCTCCAGCGGTTCCGGGCTCGGGCAGGTGGCCTCCTTCTAAGAGGGGCAAGACGCCTATGCCAGTGACCTCTGTCCATCTAGAGGCGCCGGACAGTCTGTTGGAAGCGCTTCGCAGCACTTCCATCGGCGAGGAGCACCACACTATCATGAGTGTGGTGATCCAGAAGGTTCAGTCCGCCAAGAGCGGATTGAGTGAAGCTTGTGCTAGCCTTCTAACAGGCTTCGAGGTAAGTGTTT